>NW_025407944.1:0-235174 GCF_008403515.1 Naegleria fowleri
AACCCAAACTCCAAACCTAAACCCAAACCCAAACCCAAACCCAAACCCAAACCCAAACCCAAACCCAAACCCAAACCCAAACCCAAACCCAAACCCAAACCCAAACCCAAACCCAAACCCAAACCCAAACCCAAACCCAAACCCAAACCCAAACCCAAACCCAAACCCAAACCCAAACCCAAACCCAAACCCAAACCCAAACCCAAACCCAAACCCAAACCCAAACCCAAACCCAAACCCAAACCCAAACCCAAACCCAAACCCAAACCCAAACCCAAACCCAAACCCAAACCCAAACCCAAACCCAAACCCAAACCCAAACCCAAACCCAAACCCAAACCCAAACCCAAACCCAAACCCAAACCCAAACCCAAACCCAAACCCAAACCCAAACCCAAACCCAAACCCAAACCCAAACCCAAACCCAAACCCAAACCCAAACCCAAACCCAAACCCAAACCCAAACCCAAACCCAAACCCAAACCCAAACCCAAACCCAAACCCAAACCCAAACCCAAACCCAAACCCAAACCCAAACCCAAACCCAAACCCAAACCCAAACCCAAACCCAAACCCAAACCCAAACCCAAACCCAAACCCAAACCCAAACCCAAACCCAAACCCAAACCCAAACCCAAACCCAAACCCAAACCCAAACCCAAACCCAAACCCAAACCCAAACCCAAACCCAAACCCAAACCCAAACCCAAACCCAAACCCAAACCCAAACCCAAACCCAAACCCAAACCCAAACCCAAACCCAAACCCAAACCCAAACCCAAACCCAAACCCAAACCCAAACCCAAACCCAAACCCAAACCCAAACCCAAACCCAAACCCAAACCCAAACCCAAACCCAAACCCAAACCCAAACCCAAACCCAAACCCAAACCCAAACCCAAACCCAAACCCAAACCCAAACCCAAACCCAAACCCAAACCCAAACCCAAACCCAAACCCAAACCCAAACCCAAACCCAAACCCAAACCCAAACCCAAACCCAAACCCAAACCCAAACCCAAACCCAAACCCAAACCCAAACCCAAACCCAAACCCAAACCCAAACCCAAACCCAAACCCAAACCCAAACCCAAACCCAAACCCAAACCCAAACCCAAACCCAAACCCAAACCCAAACCCAAACCCAAACCCAAACCCAAACCCAAACCCAAACCCAAACCCAAACCCAAACCCAAACCCAAACCCAAACCCAAACCCAAACCCAAACCCAAACCCAAACCCAAACCCAAACCCAAACCCAAACCCAAACCCAAACCCAAACCCAAACCCAAACCCAAACCCAAACCCAAACCCAAACCCAAACCCAAACCCAAACCCAAACCCAAACCCAAACCCAAACCCAAACCCAAACCCAAACCCAAACCCAAACCCAAACCCAAACCCAAACCCAAACCCAAACCCAAACCCAAACCCAAACCCAAACCCAAACCCAAACCCAAACCCAAACCCAAACCCAAACCCAAACCCAAACCCAAACCCAAACCCAAACCCAAACCCAAACCCAAACCCAAACCCAAACCCAAACCCAAACCCAAACCCAAACCCAAACCCAAACCCAAACCCAAACCCAAACCCAAACCCAAACCCAAACCCAAACCCAAACCCAAACCCAAACCCAAACCCAAACCCAAACCCAAACCCAAACCCAAACCCAAACCCAAACCCAAACCCAAACCCAAACCCAAACCCAAACCCAAACCCAAACCCAAACCCAAACCCAAACCCAAACCCAAACCCAAACCCAAACCCAAACCCAAACCCAAACCCAAACCCAAACCCAAACCCAAACCCAAACCCAAACCCAAACCCAAACCCAAACCCAAACCCAAACCCAAACCCAAACCCAAACCCAAACCCAAACCCAAACCCAAACCCAAACCCAAACCCAAACCCAAACCCAAACCCAAACCCAAACCCAAACCCAAACCCAAACCCAAACCCAAACCCAAACCCAAACCCAAACCCAAACCCAAACCCAAACCCAAACCCAAACCCAAACCCAAACCCAAACCCAAACCCAAACCCTAAACCCTTTATTGGACCTCCTTTGCGTCGTTTCAATCACATAGCTTTTCCAACCATCAGCATCTGATCAAAATATGGGACATATTTCATAGTCACCAAACTTGATCATGTTGAAAATCATTAAAACATAACATGGAAAAATTCAAAAAATTCATGTCTACCCTTAAAAACAATTTTTAATTCATAATATTTAAAATGCCAATATTCTTTCCTAGCAATCCGTTCTTCACAAAATCATAACTAACATCAACAACACAAGTGTGAAAAACCAGAGCGATGAGGTCATACTTGCTGCTTGACTCACTCTTGCATTGGTGACGTTTGTGAAATTAAAACTATAAACCCAGTCAAGAACCGAGTATTCCTTAGCTGTGGAGTTCTCAATTTGACCTCCAAAAACATACATGACGTCTCCATAAATCTCTCCTGTTTGTCTGAATCTTACCGTTGGCAAAGAAACAAAGTCACTCCAAGATGAAGTGACAAAATCAAACTTCTCAACATCAGCAACAGGAATAGAGAAGTTGCATGACTTATCTTTGGTCTCTCCTCCAAGCACAAACAAATGTGCATCAATCATGATTGCAGCTCCATCAGCTCTAGGATGAGCCAAAGGCTTTTGAGAGGTCCATTTGTTTTGAGAAGGGTCATACATTTCAACCATTCCAACTGGATTACAAAAATCAGTCTCTAAAAATCCACCAATGACATATCCTCTATTACTGGAAGTCAGAGACATGGAATCTCCTCTCTTAGTAATGATATTTGACACTAATCCCTTTTGAAATGTTCCTTCATTATTTGTGTTCCTAGTTTTCAAAATTAAAACCTCATTAGAAGTACTGTAATTAGCAAAGTATCCACCTGGAAGATAAATATTGTCGAGTCCAGTGACAGTATCTTTCAACACAAATGCAATTGAATCAGAACAACATTCAGAAGTTAAGGAGGCATTTGGATGAGTGCTCCATTTTGAAGTGACTGTATCAAAAACGTCCACAGGTTGAATAATGTTATCTTGCAGGTCTCTACCACCAATTACAAACATGTATCTTTGAGCAATAGCAACAGTGGTATGTCTGTATCTAGCTCGAGGCATCACTGGCCCGTACGAAAAAGTATTAGTTGCAGGATTGTAAATTTCCATTGTGTTTGTAATGCTGAGATTTCAAAGTTGAATTGTAACACTAAATTCATACAAACACAAACCTCGGACATGAAGAATCCTTAGAAAGGGGTTGAGAGATAACACAACCTCCTGTCAAGTAAATTAAATTTCCAATTGTTTGAGCAGATAAATCGCTACGTTTTGTTAACATGTTGGCTTTTCGTTCCCAATTCTTTTTGTCAGCTTGAGCCATGCTCATGGTGCAGGTGGTGACCACCACCAAGAGTGTGAGTGTCATAATTTTAGATGCAAGAGAAGTGAGAGACATTTCGAACATTGTTTTTTTTTCAAACAAAATCATCTGATTTTTCTGCAAGAGTTTTTCTCCATTAATTTTCCTCCCAACCTATGGTGTAGTCACTAGTCTTGAAATTGCCCATTTGAATTTCCGTCCAATCGGTCTCATCAAAACATCTCATTATAATTTCAAACGCTCATTCCGACGACGGATAAATTTGCTGTGTCAATAAAAATTGTTTTGTTCGTTTCAATGTAATGTTTCGTACCCATTAGAGAGCTTATATGGAACAAAATGAGTCTACGATTTTGTTTCGATTGAAATTAAAAATTGATTTCATTTCATTTTTGTGTGAGTGTTTAGCTGCCCGCATATGGCCGAGTGGTTTTTCTGGAACTGTGGCAGCCAACTGGTCCAGCGTTCGAATCCCAGGGGTTGCTGCTGTTATCGTGAGCAGTTTAAACACCTTTACTTCCGGGGTGCCTGCTAGGAAGTCACTACGTATCTTACGTTCGGCTTGTAAATAATGTACATAAAACCATCGAACAACGTTTATCATCGAATAAACCCATCCCTGAATTTTTGTGTGAGTGTTTATAAGTTTCTTAAGAATGAAATGGAAATAAAATTTTATTGTGCTGGTGTGGTGGCCTTTCACAATGACAAACAACCGCAATATAGGGATGTGATTGGAAACAATAACTGTATGAGGTTTGATGTCTCGAAAGGAGTTAAGAATGGTCTGACCATCGTCAAGATGTTATAACAATATCTAAGATTGGGATAATATTATTATAACATTAGGTCGAACAAATTAGTCACTCAAGGAGCTTTTGTCACCCCATTATCTCAGGATCACAGACGACACTGGATCGCTCAGGATGATGCTATTACATGGAGTCCTGGTTCTAATAGGCTCTCTTGATAAAATTAATAGATGTTTTGAATCCTGACACAACTATTTTCTTCGGAGTAATCATAATCTATTAATTCAGTTTGAATGTTGCTTTTCTCTTTTTTGTCATTAGAAGATGATTCTAACGAGTGAATTGGAATCATTGGCTCATTTGTGTGTTGTTTTGTGGAGCTCTGACTTGATGATTGAGTGATTTGGGAGAGCAGACTTGCTGAATCGGAAGCGGAATGCATGGTGTATTTTTTTTTAATTTTGCTTTCCGAACATCTTCAGATTTTCGATTTCATTTCATTTCTTAAGAAACTTATAAACACGAAAACACATTTTCGATTTCATTTCATTTTATTTCTTTCAACGATTATAAGCTCTCTATTGAGAAGAATGTTTACAAATTATATTTTCAACGTGAATGATATGGCGAACCCTAATCACCAGATGGTGTGCCGAAACATCGACATTTTTTTGATGGTGATTTTAATGCAGAACTCTTCGAGTTTCTGAAGGGTAGCTTGAATTTCGAAAGTCGAGCGATAATTTACTTGAGTCGAATGATTACAGTGCTATTTGAAGGAGGTTGGGAAAATTTTGTCGTAAATCTTGCTCTGTAAGATTTGGAATCGAGTTGTAATGCAATTTGAGTGTTGTTAAATTTTTTGTGAGATCAATATTGGTAAAAAGAGGCTCAATAGAAGAAATTTGATTCTTAGCCAAATTGAGCTGGGAAAGACATTTAAACATCCCTGAGGCTAGACGTTGAATTCCTACAGAACCTATATTATTGTTTTCCATATTCAGAAAAGTCAAATTATTGGCCACCTTACTTTTTGACAAGTAAGAACATCCTATTGCGTCTATGAAACAACCTTCTAAATCCAAATGTTGTAACTTAAAAAAAGTGCATGTTAAAAGGTCACTCATATCAATTCTGTTTTTTGAAATATCAAGTACTGTAATACTACTCAAATAAACACTGTTCATTCAACGAATTGTTATTAATATAAAGCTCTGTTAAGTTAATTAAAGATTCATTTAAACTTAGTGCTTTTGCGTCGTTAGAACCAATGTTGCAAGATCCAACATCCAACACTGTCAAATGATGAGTAAATCCAGATCTCAAACATGCTGTTGAGTTTGTTATTGGATTATAATGCAACTTTAGGATAGTAAGGTTATGCAAGTATTCACTATGCGCTATATATTGAATGCCTTTGTTCGAAATGTTGTTGCGACACAATTTCAACACTTTTAATTCCTTTAAAAATTCACTAGTTGCTATCGCTCTTGCAGCCTCATTATCCATATGGTTGTTATTTAAATTCAGCTTCGTCAGCTGCTTCATGAATATGTTTGAAGCAAGAGATTTTACACCAATTCCAATATTATTTCCTTTCAAATTTAACGTTTTAAGATTTTTTAAATATTGTGCATTCATGAAACATTTGACTCCTTCTTTTCCAATATTATTATTTTCCAAACAAAGTGATGTCAAATTTGCCAAATGTACACTCGATAGAAGCAATTTTAAATTGTCACGGTTCATCTTCTTTCCATAAAAATTGAACTTCAATGGAATCTCTATAGCTTTGGCATAAAATTGTTTTGAAATTCTCATGCACACTCCAATAATCGTCTCAGATCGTAGAAATTTAAATATTTGCAAAATAACGTCATCAGGAAATATCGAACTATTTACTAAAATTTCTTTTTCATCCTCTTGAATAATTTTGGAATGTTTTCGTACAGGAACAGTGCGATCCCAACTCACATTGATCAATAACCGTGAAGATGATGGCGTTGGAATCTCCTCGTCCGAAGGATCAGAGGTTTTCATTTTTTATTTGTGTTAAAGTTCGAACTTCTAATTCTAAAAGGCAACAATAACGTTGAGATAAAGGAAGAATCCGAGTTCAATAGAAAAGAGAAAATGTTGAACAAGATAAACAGCATTTGTTCAGTCCCAAAAATCATTGGACAAACACCAACGAACGGACCCACTCTTGAAACTCCGAAAAAATCTGAAAAAATGATGAAAAACGAGAAGCATATAACCCACAGAGTAAAGTTCACATGTTTTGGCATCTTGGTGATGATGATGAGCGTATTGCTCATGATGACAGGAACAGGTCATCATCATCATGGATTGGCACTTGCACAATCGCCATCCACAGCATCCTTCAATACGATACGATCCTTTATGAGAAGAATGAGAGATCCTGCAGCCTATTCGTCATCATCACGAACATCGGGCAAGATCAGATCATCATCCTCTTCTCTTCCTCCATATATCACAAAATTCTTCCAACAAAAATTGGATCATTTTGATTTTACAAATGATAAAACCTTTCCTCAACGTTATTTAGTATGTGATCAATTTGTTGGAAGTGGAGGAATCAAGCCAAATACTCCCGTTTTTCTCTATACTGGAAATGAAGGAGATATTGTGAATTTCTATGAAAATACTGGACTCATATTTGATATTGCACCACAATTTAAAGCATTAATTATATTTATTGAGCACCGTTATTATGGTGTCAGTAATCCATTTGGACCTGTCGACTCGTTTAAACCGGATAAAATTAAATGGTTGACCAGCGAGCAAGCACTTGCTGATTATGCCTATTTCATTACTGAAACATTTGGATTGGATGAAAAGAGAACCACTCCTGTCATGTAAGTACTATCTTCACTTCATGCTGCTCTGTGAAATGTTTGAATATTTATTGTAAATAATTGTATTTTAGTGCATTTGGTGGCTCTTATGGTGGAATGTTATCTGCTTGGATTCGATTCAAATATCCACACATTGTTGATGGTGCCATTGCAGCAAGTGCTCCAATTTTCCAATTCACTGGTTTAACTCCTCCTTATGTTTACAACCAAATCTGTACTCAAGATTTCAACAAGGCCAGTAATTTAGCAGTTTATCGTGAGACTTGTGACTCGGTGATCAGGACAGCATTTTATGCTTTGCAAAAGATTTCTCAAGATAACACTCCAACCATGTTACAAAAGCTTACAATGCAATTTAAAGTCTGTTCACCAGGTATTAGAACTTCCAATGATGTGAACCAATTGATTGGATGGCTCAATCAAGCATATCAAACCCTTCCTATGGTGGATTATCCTTATCCTAATAGCTTTTTACAACCATTGCCTGGTTTTCCAATCAATGAAATTTGTAATCGTATTGCCACATTGATGAGTAAGGAAGCTGTCATCACAACTGATAGTTATCTTAAAGCAATTCTTGAAGGTGCATCTGTTTACTACAATTATTCTGGAAGTGCTGGACAATGTAATAATTTAACTCAACCAGATAGCCCATCACTTGGAGATGATGCATGGGAATACCAAACTTGTACTGAAATGGTCATGCCCATAGGTCAATATCCTGCCACTGACATGTTCATCTCTTCACCATGGAATCTCGATGCATTTATTGCCTATTGTCAACAAAAGTGGAAAACAACTCCAAGAACTAATTGGGTGATTACAAATTATGGTGGAAAAAGAGCAGTCCTGGATGCTACAAATATTGTCTTTTCCAATGGTGATTTGGATCCATGGCATGGAGGTATGTAGAGGTATTTACGGAAAATAATTTCAACATTATGTTAATTTTGATACTACATGGTTGACTCATAATATTATTATGTATATTGGATACTACATGGTTGATTGAATGAAACCTCATTTTGCACACAAATATACAGGAGGTGTCTTGGCACCAACCAAAACAAATAGCAAAGTTAACTTAGTTTACATTGAACAAGGAGCTCACCATTTGGATTTAAGAAGTTCCAATCCTTTGGATCCTCAAAGTGTCAAGATTGCCAGAGCCTTAGAAGTCAAGGAAATTGCCACATGGCTCAATGAATTTGCAGTAAAGAAAGGTTACGACATTAAGTATTAATTTATTATTTTTACTCATTAAACTTTTTGCTCACAATTTATTTTAATCGTTCAATGATTGTTAAGAGGGAGTAATTGAGGTACCTAAAGTGTACAGCAGCTCAATTACTCCCTCTTAATTACACCACAATGTTTTTTCGAAGGTTTTGGTAGAAAGCAAAAATCGTCCAAATTAATTTTTGGCTTTCATTTTGTTTGAGTCGGAAAGTTGACAGATTGAGCATTTGCTGTGTTTTTGCTTTCTACCAATCGACAGTGGCAAGAACAATGTCCAGTCACCACAAACTGTGTAATGAACCTGGAACTCCATGATTGCCTCACATTGAGCATGTGGAACTTGCCATCATTGTTTCACGAAACGACAAACTGATACATGGGAATCTTAGAAACTACAACTCGACTCATCAATGTCATTTTCTTCACAATGATATTCTCAACTCCGTCAATTATTAGAGTTCTAAATAATACATCCTGTCAAATGCCATCCACTTTAACACAATTAATCATCAATTTTCGATTTGTAAATTCAATCATGTCACATTTGCCCCGGAATGCAACCTTCATCAAGTACCCGCCGTCTCATTGCTTCAACATACAACAGGTTTATCTCCCATCATTTTAGTGATTCCGTGAGATCTCTTTAAAATCATCTGCTCCCACCACGTGACACTCAAAACATCAAAAAAAACAACTCAAATGAACCTCTTCAAATCCTTGTTGTTTGTTTCATTGCTTGCATTATTATTCAGTGCTGCAATTGTATTTGCTGCTGAAACGGAAGCAGTGAAAGGAGGAGCCAAGAAATCTCAACCACCCGTCAAGATCAATATTCCAAAACCTCTATTCAGGAAGATTTTCAAGAACAAGACCGTTGCTCGTCTCACCAACAATTTCAACAAGACTTCCAGAAAGATTAAGAAGGAAGTGAAGAAGGCAACCAAGAAAGCAAAGAAGGCCCTCAAGAAGGCTCAAAAGAAAGCCACCAAAAAGGCTAAGAAGGTATTGAAGAAACTCATCTCCAAGTGGTTGACATGGAAGAGACTCTCCAAGAGATTCTTTGCCAAGTATAAGACGGCATATAAGAAGGCTCGTCGTTTCACCCGCAAAGTGGGCGGAATTATTGCCAAGAAATACAGAACAAAGGCAAGAGCTTTGAAGAGAAAGGCCAAGAAGTGTCAAAGAAAGGCAAGAAAGTTGAAGAAACAAGTAAAGAAGGCAAAGAAGGCAGTGAAGAAGGCTGCCAAGAAGGCTGTTAAGAAGATTCAAAAGAAGGCTGCTCGTAAATTGAGTCTCAAGAGAAGACAATTTAAGAAACTCAACAAGGTTTTGAAGAAGTTGTTGGTTTTGAAGAAAAAGTTAGGAAAGCAATGGTCACTCAAGTCCGTTCCAGACAAGATTAAACTTTTGGCTGGAAAGTTGAAGATTGTGAGAGGAAAGTGCTCCATCAAGAGAAAGATTGAAAAGAAGAAGCAAGAAAAGAAGGCCAGAAAGACTGCAAAGAAGGTCAAGAAGGTTGGAAAGAAGTGCACCAAGCAAGCTAAAAAGCAAGAAAAGAAGGCCAAGAAGTCGGTCAGAAAGGCCAAGAACATTATTAAGAAGGCCAAGAAGTTGATCAACAAGAAGGGTAGCAAGAAGCTCGTGAAGAAGGTCATTAAGAAGGCCATCAAGAAGGCAAAGAAGGCAGTTAAGAGAGCAAAGAAGGCCGTTAAGAATGCAAAGAAGGCCGTTAAGAAGGTCAAGAAGATCAAGAGAAAGGTTGAAAAGAAGCTCGATCGAGTTGTCAAGAAGGTGAGAAAGGCCCTTCGTCGCAATAAGAGAGTTGTAGTCAAGAAGTGCCAAAAGAACATTAAGAAGTTAAGAAAGTTGTTGAAGAAGGTGAATAAGAAGGTCAAAAAGGCTGTGAAGAGACTCAATACGATCACCAAGAAGGCCAAGAAGACCATCCGAAAGGCTAAGAAGGTTAAGAAGCAAGCAAAGAAGGTTCTCAGAAAAATTTCCACTAAGAACAAGGGAGGAGTAATTGTCAAGCTCATTAGAAGATTGAACAAACTCCAAAAATGCAAGAATTAATTTTGTGTCTGACGAAATGTTACTTACAACATGATTGTAGATCACATCTTGTATATAAATATTTACAGCAATAATTTAATGTAAAAAACAATGAATGTAACTTGTGAGGCAGTTCACTTTGAGTTTGACAATGTCAACATTCCACTCTGAAATTGAAAACATAACATCATTTCACCAGCTTCTTTACTACGTTCTCAAAAGACACAAAGAAAATACACAATGAAGCAACAATCCCCAACAAACTCCACTCCTACGAGCACACTCAAAGAACCTTCCTTCAAAGCGCCCACACGAAAGGCCATCCTCCAAACAACCACTGGTAAATTTCCAATCGAAGTTTCCGATTCCACATCAGTGCTAGATATTAAACGAGCATGGGCGCAACACAAAGGAAATTTTCTTGATGATGAAACATTGCATTCTCAAAGTCGTTTTCAATAATAGACTATGGGAAGGTGAGTGATATGCTTTTTGATTACTCGCCACCTGAAGAGAATAAGGATTTGTAATTTCATGTGGTTGTTCTTTGCGAGGAGGATAAGTGTATTGACACTTCTTCAACAGTAAACTTAATCGTTGAGGCCATCGATTCTTTAACTTAATTTAACGAGCGTTGAAAACTCAAAATAAATGTACCAAAATAAGAACATTGTGGATAGGTGATTCCTCAAGATTGATGGCTATCCCAGTGTCTCACCGTTGGAATTGTGAATTCTCTCAACACTCTGAGACCCACTTTCTGAAAGAACCAATTTGAACGGATTCATGGATTACAGAGGTTAGGGTCATTCCTTTTCTAATGATGTGGTTGGTTTGCTCACTATCACATCCATGGTACATAATTTGCAAATACTGCATTCGTAGAGCATGCGATTATTCTGCAATTCTCTTCCAGAAAATTCCAATCGTTGAGAATCACACGGAATTCCTGTCAATGCTTGGAACATGATTTTAACATCTTCTGCCGTGTCATGAGGAGCCACAAACAACTTGTAACACATTTCATTTTCCGAATTTCTAATAAGGATTGGCATGGTGTCCATCACTTGAATAACTAATGGTCCAAATTCATAGCAAGTTGTGGAAACAATTGGTCGAATAGCAGGGGCAAGGCCTTGAAATAGACCAACTTTGGTTTTCAAAATTGGAAATTGTTGTGGAATATTACTCTCACTAGTTGTGGATACTGAATCATCACAAGTCTTGTTGCTGATCGAATATGAGGTAACTGTATGCGCTGATCGAATCATTTGTAAAAGAGAACATCTTAATTCAAGACTTGGATCAATTGTAATATTCATAAATTTTGAAAAAATTGATGTATTTCTACAAGAAAATCGAGTAATGAATGGACATCCACATAGTGATATTTGTTTCAAATTTTCAAGGCCATTTATAATGATTTCCAAATTTTCATTCGTGAGAGTGTGCAAATCATCGAGATTTAAAACTTCTAAATTCGGAAAACAATTAATAATTGAAATAATGTGATTCGAAATGTTCTGTAGCTGCTCAATTTTGACACGGTCTCTCAGTAATTCATTATTTTTGAATTCCAAACTGTGTGTTGATAATTTCCGAATGCAAGAAACAACTGTTAATTTTTTCACTTGAGATTTCACATATTCACACAAATCTCGTGATACACATCGTAAACGCCAACAAAATGAAAGTGAATGGCGGTCTTTAACGCACGATACGTCCCAAACAAAACTCAATATATGGTGAATGAGTTCGGGAGGTAATGACAACGAGTCTCGAGACATTTTTTATCATTCCGTTCAAAATATTAAATTGATAAATTATGTTATTGAATTTAATGTTTCCTTGTTTCCTTCTTTGTATGAGTTGACATCATTTACATTAACTTTCCAGACATGACTCTACTCATCACCCAAGCCAATGATGATCCAGCAAAGAAGAACATTGGACTCGCATTCACAAAGGACATTGTTTTGAAATATCCAAATTCCAACAAAGCATGTCCTAAAGCAATAGCAAATGCACACAAATTCATGTAATGCATTGGAAGTGATTGTGGATATAAAGCCAATATTAAACAAGCACAAATACTTCCACCGGTCCAATTCGCAAACATTCTTCCAAATAACGGATCAAGTGGTTCCTTCTTTTTAGAATAAACGTTCTTGGTAATAATTTGAGGTCGGATGTATCCTGTAACGATTGAAAAGCCTCGGAAGAGAGCCACAAAGGTGAGCCAATATGAAAAATAAGTATCGTTGAGAAGTAATGAAGAGGTGGTTGTGACCATTTTTTTTGAGTCTGTTTGGAGCTTGTCGTAGTGCGATCTTCAAGAACGACATCTTTCAGTTTTAATACATAAACATCTCATTAAGGTGGTTATCTTTCATTAGTTTTGAAAGTTTTGTCTTTAACTCTCTCAATTTATATTCGAGAGAAAAAAGATATCTTAATTACAATCCGTACATGTTCGTTGTGTTGAGACGACATTGTTGAAACACTTGCTTGATTGAAACTTTCTTAATATGAGCTATTCCCTTAGCGATGAGTGGAATGTGTCCAGAGTGGGCAATTGGTCTCTTCTTTCCTGTGTTGACCGATTTAGAGAGACGAACAGGCATGTAAGGTCCATCCGTTTCCAATAAAATTCTTTCCAATGGAAGAGAACGAATGACGCCTTCTAAATTTTGATCCTTATGGTTTGAGTTTCCTCTTGGGGCATAGGTCACAACACCAGTAAATCCAATATACAAGTTTGGAAAATGTGAGATGAGTTTCTTAGCAAATTCCTCTCGGTCTGTGAAACAGTGAACGTGAATCTTCCAATCTTTTGGAAGATTTTCTATCATGATATTGAAAGCATCTTCTTCTGCCTCTCTTGCATGAATCACAACTGGAAGTGAGAGAGCCACTGCATTTTGCAATTGCTTGGCAAAACATGACATTTGTTGTTCTCTTGGAGAATTATTATAGTGATAGTCAAGTCCACATTCTCCATATGCAACACACTTATCTCCTGCCTCAGCAATACATTGATTAATTCTGTCTTGCATCTTTTCATCATAGTAAGATGCATTGTGAGGGTGCAAACCAAATGTCACACCAATCTTTAAATTCTTCATTTCTAGCAAATCTCTCCACAATCCCAAACTAGAGAATGAAGTTGGATCACATTGTACACAAACAAATGCATTCATTCTTGATAAAATTCTCTCATAGAGATTCTTATCCTTTGTTTCAAAACACAAGGTATCCATCAATTTCTTTTCACTATAAGCAACTTCACCCAATTGTGCATTAAACATTCTTTGTAAAATGTATTCGAAATGGACATGAGTATCAACAAATCCCAAATCTGGTGTTTCATCCAATATCTCTACCAATTCTGCCAAGGCTTGCTTATTGTAGGCCTCCAACCCTTCTTCAGCGGATGATGGCGTTCCAGTCGACCTGCTATTGCTTGCAGTATTCTTTGGCTTTTCCGATCTGAATCTATTATAATTGGAATTATTTGATGATCCATTCCTTTGATTATTAGATCTAAATCCTCCCGATGATGATGATCCTTGTTGGAATCCGCTACCATTATTGACTTGACTCAACGAAAAAGACATTTCTGATTTTTTGAAAATTATATTTTGATCAATCAACCAATGATGATGATGACGAAAAGGTCCTCGGAAAAGAAGCAATGATTTGCTATGAGCTATTTTTTTAAGTGTCCTGTTCAACATGACGATGATGATGAACCTGTTCCAGAATAATATTCAAGTTCAAGAATGACTTCGATTTGGAATTGAACCTTCAAGAAGTCGGGTTGAGAATTTTTTTTGGAGATGTTTTATTAAGGGCTTGTTGCTAGCGCTGGGATTTTTGTAAATTTCGAAAGCGAAAGCGATGACTCTAATGACGATGATTATTGAAGAAATTTGTGAACTCATTTCTAAAATTCCACTGACTATTTTGAGTTCTTGCTTTCTCACTATAATTGATTGATTAATAATTTGTTTAATGTCTTACTTGCATTAAAAGACAATATTCACATATTGTTTCAACTCGACATCAATTGAACTGCACACTTTTTGTTGTAATATCCATTCAATAGATAAGAATTCAGGCAGAAAAAGAAGGAAATTCCGCATGATGACAATGTGAAACAATTCAGTACACAATGTTTGTAGAATAGTTTTCCGAAAGAGCCTGAAAAAGCCAATTTCATTTCATAGAGGGGTAATTGAGATTCGTTGACGACCTTTCCTGCTACAGTATTGTTGCTGTCGACGGTGCTTACTTGAATGGCATCTTGACCTAGAACTGGATAGGTACATTGGTAAAATGCTGCTTCTGGTGATTTCACAAAGCTGTTGCTGCTGTTACTATTCTTTGTGGTTTCGAGTAAGGATTGTGCCAATGATGGAGGAAGTACCATAAATCTACCTTTTCCTAGATACATTTTTCCTAGGTAATGGTGCATCCAAAAGTAATCAGCGAAAGGACTTGTCATTCCTAATGTGAGAATGGAAAGAAGTTTCAGCAGAGCATAAATGAGTTCATTCTTGAAGCCCATATGAATGCTGAAAATTCGAAGTTCTCCCTTGTAATCATGTGGATAAGGCTGCCACACGACAAACTCATTGAGAGGAATTGGAAAAACCTCAGCCTTCGAATGTTTGAGTAGAATTTTTCGAGGTCTGTCAACATCACCCCACGAAAGTCTCGCATCAATCATGCTATAGAAATGTGTATGCATTCCGCCAATCAGATACCAAATACCACATGTTAATATCGAGAGTAGAAGGTTCCACATGTAGGTTAGTTTCACTCGATGGCCATCGGTCGAATTATATAAAATTTTACGATTTCCAATTCTTAAACTGTCCACAAGAAGTGAAATTTCCCAGTTTTTGAGAGCCACGTCGAGTATTCCTAGCGTCAATATACCAACAATTCTCATAGCTATCAAGACCGTGCGATGCTTTTGTGGGAAAATATCATTCTGTATATGATGTTCTGCATTGAGTTGTTGTAAGTTAAATTCTTGCTTGGTGAGAGGTGGAAATGAAGCATGGTGCTTTTTCAAGGACTTAATACTCGCATTACTACCACTACTATGCTTATGCTTGTGATTACCCGTCTCACGGTGATGTTGTGGTATTGTTGACGTGCTGGCAAGATTTGTTGTAGCCGCAGGTATACCATTTCCATTCTTGTCAATTAGCGTGATCAGGCCTGTGTGATTCTTGAGGGATCCTTCCGTGCTTTGAAAAGAGGAAGACGAGGATGAAGACACTGACATTTTTTCGTTGGTTCCTCTTTTAAAAATTGACAGGTTGCAAGCGCACAATGGGACAGGAATTCACGACAAGCAGTACATTTTGAGAGTCTTGTTTGGTCCCGAACAAAAATGCGCCAAGTCCGAGTCGTTGAATTTTTCTTTCCAAATTGGAGTGTGAAATAGAGACCCAAGCAAAACAAAGTTCACACAATTACACATCCATTCGAATGTTTTGTTACTCGTGTGCATGATACACCAGCATCTGACAAGTCATTGATGTGTTGGCAATAAAACAATATCCTCTCAATTATCCTGAATAATCATCATCTTGGCCAATCATTCACACTTCTTCGCATGAGACGCACATTAAAACGGCCGACCAAACCATGATTATAGTGAAATTCGAAGACCTCTATTTTCAAAGAAGTCCAAAATTGCGGCTATGCTGCCACACTTACTAAATTCAATGACTTCATTGGAAAGGAATTGGTGATGCGAATACAGCATAAACATGACATGATGGTGAAGCAATTGGAAAGGAATACCTCCAATTTGAATCGAAATTTGAAGGTATCTTTCAATGCATTCAAAAGGAACTTGATTGAAACCAGAAAATAGTGCAGGATTGCTTAAAAGTCCTCGGGCGCTCATGATTCCATCGCATCCTGTATAAGAAGCTAAATAATTTGCATCTTTCAATGTAAAAACATCTCCATTATGCATGACAGGAATCTGTAATGCTTGTTTCACAATCTTGGGTCCATCAGGATTGACCTTAGTGTTTTTTGTTCTCTGTTTGTGAGTTCGTCCGTGAACAGTGACCCAACTAGCTCCAGCTTTTTCAATTTGTCTTGCTAAATCGATGGTTTTTTTAAATTCCAAGGAGTCGTCATCTGGGTGAATTCTAATTTTCACACCAATCGGTCGAGAATGTCCAGAAATAAATTTGTTATTAGCTTCGTGGACCATGTCAAAAATCTTTTGAGGTTGGGTCACTAAAGCAGCTCCTAAATTTTCTTTCATGACGTAGGGTTGGGGACAGCCACAGTTGATGTCAAATCCATCGCAAAAAGGAGCAGCAAATTGACAAGCCAAACTAAAATCTGTTGGATTATTGGCTGTTGTTCGTGACAGACAGACAGACAGACAGACAGGCGGAGAGAAAACAAAGAAGTTATAAGTAAATATTTCACAATTCACGAATGTTCAATACAGATAGAAAAAGTTTGTGTCAAAGAATACGCAAGGAAAATGCTTTCCAATTATTGAACAAAACTAACAAAATAAAAATCATACCTGCAAACTGTACAACGAGAGGTTTATCATGAACGTGTGTTGAAAAATCAGAGTCTCTAGCCTTTTGTGATTTACTGAAACTATCAGCCATAATCATTGGAGTGTACACAACATCACAATTATATTCCAAACACAACAATCGAAAAGCTAATTTTGAATACCGAACCATCGGAGCTTGTACTCTCAAATAAGTATTATTTTGCTTGGCATCCCGAAACATTTGCAAAATATCATGATGAGGTTTCATTTCATCAATCGGAATGTATTCATCCAAAGAATGGAGAGTACTTGTGTTCAGAAGAGAAAAAGAATTATCATTCAAATTCAATCGCTTTGAAGGAAGCAACGAAGGAGATGAAGGTTGATGTTGTTCAGAGTTTAACATTTTTTCGATTTAATTTCAAAAATTTGGATCATCATCTCTGACTCACCATCTCTGTCATCATGTCGGCTGCTCAAATGCATCCAAAGAAGTTGTTAGAGAGTTTGAGTCAAAACCTTGATATGTTTGAGAAAATGTTTGAAAAGTATTTTGATAAAGTGTAGGTATTATGGGGAATAATCATCAATAGTGTTTGAATTTCGGGCAATCAACAAATTCCAACCTCATGATTCATCATCACCATGCGTCCACACACAGAGAAAACTCTCTCGATGAACCATTCTCAAAAGAGGAGGCACAAGCTGAATTTGCCAAAATACAAAAACACTTCTACTCCTTGACTGGTGTCTTTGATAGGTTTGAGTTGAATGCCGTGTTTGTTTCTCCTCAAGAATGTACACCAGAAGCGGCTTCCAAACGAGAAAAGGACATTGAAGAAAAGAAACAACTCTTGAAAACCATTGCCAATAACACGGCAACCGTTCAAGAATTAATTTCAAAATTCGATTTGGTCATGAAGGAGTAAGAATAGAGAGAAGAGCCTGTTGAAGTCCCAGCGTATTTTACCACCTCTCTGAAACACACAACAAAAAAGCCTTGACTCTCTATTATTATTATTGATCATTGAAAGCGAGGGAAACCATCTTGATGGATTCATGAGAACCCATTGAAGAAGAATACGAAAGCCAGTGCACTGGTGATGATGGTGGAGCTCCTTCTGGCAGCCAGAAATAAAAATGGCTCAAACATCAAAGTGTCTCTTTGTGTTCATGGAAGGAGTGTTGATGAAGAATCACGATGATTCAAGCCACCACAACAGTTCATCATCATCATCATCATCATCATCGTCTGGTCTTTCAAGTGTCTTGGAACAATCCAAACACGAAGAGATGAATCGTATTTGCAGATTGGGAGGAACAACGCTCATTCATACACGGAAGCTTGTCAATTCCGATTCCAATACGAATAGTAATTCGTTGTTGATGAATGCTGATACATCTTACATGATGCAATTGTTTGATTATTATGATCCTATACAACCTGAAGATGATGAAGAAGAGGAAGCATGGAAAAAACACAACGAGCTCCGGTTGGAAAAACAAAGTTTGTTTTGTAAATACAAGAAATTGAAAGTTCAAACATGGACCACCAATGCAGCTGTTTTACCGATTTTTGATCACAGAAAAGACAAGGTAAAATTGGTGAATGACCTTTACAATAATGCACAAGAGGATGCGTTAGTCGAGAGTGCTGCTTCAGCCATGTTGGAAAATGACATTTTACTTTTGCATGATAATCTATCGAAATTGGAATCATCTCAAAAAGTTCTAAGAATCGAATACATGGATCGATTGATCAAGAAAATTACCGCTAAATTTTCACAAATGCAACAACAAACCCCTCCCTTAAAGATCTATCATGTTTTGCTTTTGAGCTGCCCGTTTAATGACACCATTTGTTTGGAATCTCAACACACGGAATCAAAATCCCTTTTCAAACCATTGCAAAGCTATCAACAAAAGAATGGGCAAAATATTTCACACCTCGTATTTGATGAACCATCAATGATTTGCATCCAATATTGTGAAGAAGAAACTAGAAGAGATCACAACGAGCAGCTCACAGAAAAGTCATGCATTGAAAATGCAGGAAATTCATCCATTCTTGTTGACTTTATTCTCGCTGAAGTGGCCTACAAGCTACGGAAGAGCCCAAAGTATGGAGCATAAAGGATGATGTTTCTTTCAAATGTTATGTACAATAATGCTTTGAATTCTTCTGTGAGATTTGAGACATAAACTGTTTTTGTTAGTCTCATGTGGGTCACACAGAAAAATCAAAAGGTCTGGCTCAGCACAACTAAAGTCTAAATCAAGCATCATTATAATTATGAAATTCAAAAAAGCTACCTTTCGCCAAATTTACTTTTATTTTGAAAGATGATCCACTGTCACACATCATTTTCAACACAAAAAAATGTCATCACCAGCACTTAACCCTCCTGAGAAGGAAGAGAGTCCCATGCGTGTGGGTGTTCGATTTCGACCATTCCTCAAGTCAGAAGTAGAGAGCTGTGGGAGTGACAAACCAAAGTGTTGTGCAGCTTTTCACAAAGTATGTGACTCACATTTTGAGGTTTTATTGTGTCTCATAAACGCTTGTCTTTGCAATCACAGAACGGAAAAAACGTTTTGATCAAAGTAAGTCTTGATTCTCATGGTGTCTCTTTCGAAACTCATCACCGAAAACCAACAATTTTAATCGAATGACCCGATACCGTGTTACCTGTTTACAAAAATCTATTGACATCAACCATTTATTGCAACATGTTCACAATCATCCTATCAAACCAACAAACCAACAACATCATCACTCTCACCAAATATACGAATTGTCTCTGACCACCACTCTCTCATGATTCAACACAACAGCACGGCATTTCAAATAGTGTCGAATTTACATTTGAAAGAATTTTAAAAACAACAAACAATCAGGAAGATGTATTTGCAACGTGTGGAAATGAAATGATGCAGCGAGTGTTGAAGGGTCAAAATTGTACCTTGTTTTCTTTTGGCGCTTATCAATCGGGTAAAACGTTCACACTTTTCGGAAACACAACCAAAGCTTCAAGTTGGGCTTCGGAAAGTGAACCTCAAAGGTTTGACGGAATTGTTCCTCGATTTATTCGATTGATTTTTAATTATATTATGAATGAGTCGCCTGAGAGTATCGAGTTTTCTGTTTCGTTGAATGCTTTTGAAATTTGTGGATTGGAAAATGGAGTTGATGCATTGATGAATGATTTATTGAAAAATTCTTCCGCTGAAAGCAAGCTGGACGTGTTAGTCGAAGAAGACACAAACGTTGTTGAGATTATTGGACTAACCGAAGTCTTTGTGACAAGTGACGTTGAATTGTTTGAATCTGTAGCTTCTGCATTGGCGAAACGATCAAAGAGTAAGTGTGTTACGATTGTATTCATTCATTCAACTCTTTTAACATCTCACCCAATCGTTTGATTCACACATGAAACAATCCAAACAAAATTATTTCTCAACAATTCTTGAAAACAACAGAACACAGTTCGGCCTTCTTTGAAATCAAATTTGTACAACACGACACTCAAACGAATTTAACCAAAGAAAGTCGTTTTACTGTCATTGATTTGGATGCAGAAAGACCCTCCGATCCTCATCGAAATGTTCGCCAAGATGGATGTAAAGTATTCAAAGATGTTGCTGAAGCACTGTATTCCGAATCTGATGATTACGATTATTTCTCAACCACGCTCAAGTGTTTACTCTTTTCGAGAGTTTTTGTGAACACATCAAGTTTTGCATTTGTCACCTTGTCACCCTTGACCAATGTCGTGGAAGACCAAACCATTCCATTCTTGCAATTGGCATCCAAGATTAATGAGTTGTCGAGCGATGTCATGGTGAATTATATTCAAGAACACGATGCATTGACAGAAGAAACTCAAAAACCAGCACAACAACAAGAATCTCCAACGCCTCAGACAACAATGCAAGAAAAACAACCAGAAACTCTTCTTCAAGAAAAACCTCAAAAACAAATGGTACTCGAAGAAAAATTAATTCCTGCCGCACAGGAAACTCAAAAATCATCTCCTCAACCACCTAAACAATGGACTCCACAAGAGGAGGAGACACCTAGAGAATTGAACAAACAAGTTTCAAAGAATGCAGACAATTCTCCTCCTCAACAACAATCAAATCTCTCCGGGGAGGTTAAGGAATCTTTGCCAACAGTGGTGATTACGACTCCTGTATCTTCAACTGCATTGGATGTGAAAAAGTCTGAGGAATATCAAAAATTATTGAATGAGAAATTGCTTTTAGAAGAAGAGGTTCCTTCATTGAAGGCCCAAATTTCATCTTTGAAAGAGCAGTTAGAACATGAAGAAGAGAAAACTTCACAACTTGAAAGAATGATCCTTCAACACGAGTCACAATCTAAGGAAACTAAAAAGCAGTTGAAGGAAAGCCAATCATTGCTGGAACAAATTCAAAAAGAAAAAGCTCGATTCGAGAAACAAGTCAAAGAATCACAAGAAGAGTTGCAACACTTGAAGGAGAAATTAATCAATGAAGAATCTAATAGAGATGAACTGGCTGAAAAAGTAGCCGAACTTGAAAAGAGCACTCAACTAGGAAAAAACATTGAAGAAGATTACAAGTCACAAATCCACAAACTTCAAAAGGAAAATCAAGAGTTGAAAGAAAAATCTAAAAAACAAGTCAAATCATCTGGATCAACTCCTCTTGACAAAAAATCAGAAGAAGTCGAACAGGAAACCATTTCACACTTGAAGGCACAATTAGAAGAGTTAAAATCCATCAACACAGAACTCTCTTCCAAATTAGATCATGTTGAAAAGAAGAATATTGAGCTTGAAGAAGAATTAGTCGAAGCAGAAAAGAAAGCACTCGAATCTGACGATCCTTCTCATCAACTTATTGAAAAGTTGAAATCCAAAAACAAACTCTTATTGGAACAACTGAATGCTGCCAAGAGAGAAAATTTGAAAGCACGTGAGAAGGTGTCTGAAACTTCCATGAAAACACTCGAAATGAAAATTTCAGAATATCAACAATTGGTTTCACAATTCAGTGGACAATCTATTAATGCTTCAGCCTCTGTTGAGACAGTCAAATCATCTGCTATTGATTCACAACAAGCTTCTTGCAATACAGACGAAGACGATCTTTCTCTAAATCCACAAGAAAAGTTGAATATGCAAAAATTGAAAGAAAAGGTGACAGACCTCACCAACAAACTCAATGCAGCTCGTAAGAAAGCAACAGAAATGGAAATTGCAAGAATGAAATGGCAAGAGGGTGAAAAGGCTTCCAAACAAAAGATTACTCATCTCGAAAATGAAATTGAAGAATTACGTCAAAAATTTGGAACCAAAGAAAATTCACTCAAAGAAGAAATTGATCAACTTCAAAAGGAAATTAACACACTCAAAGAAAGTGATCAAAAGCTTCGAAATGAATTAAGAAAGCTCGAAAAGGAAAAGAAAGACCTCGAACAAACCATCAAAACAGAAAATGCCAATCGCAAAAAGAGTGTCATGGTGTTACAACAAGTTCATGAAAACAATAATGGAATTTTGAGGAATGAGCTCGTTCAAGCGAAAGAGAGAATTGAAATATTGGAACGTGAATTGAAAAAACAAGGAATTTTGAACAATACGAGTTCGGCCTTGATGAGATCACAATCCATTTCTCCAACCAAGTCATCGCCACAACAACAAGTGACGAATATGCCCAATGACTCCACAACAACAACAACTGTCAACAACAATGAAACTGAAGTGATACCTAAAAAACTCAATGATGATTCAGAAAAGCAGCAAAAAGAGAGAATGCAACGACAACAAAAAGAAATGAATTCAAAAAGAATCTCTGTAAGAATTAACAAGAATGCCATGCAACAGATTCGTTCTGAATTGGAAGCTCAATTATTGAAGAATCCACCATCGTCAGCAAAGTCTCCTGCAGTTTCCACTTCTTCATTGGATTCTCTAGACGATGTCAAACATGTCGAAGAAGATGACGAAGAATATGATGCTCCCAACAATGCTGAATATGATCCTCAACTGACCGAAGGTACCATTTCCGAAAATGTAAAACCAAAATTCGACAAAAATGGATATCTCTATAAGAAGGGACCAAAAATTAACATTTTCAAAAAGAGATTCTTCAAAATGGATGGACATCATCTTTATTACTACCATGACTCCAAAGATCTCTCAAAACCCTTAGGTGTGATCGATTTACGAGTGGCTCTCTCCGAAATTGCTCCCGAAAAATCCAGCAACAAGAGAAGGTTTGTGTTCAAAGTGGAAATTCCTGGAAAGATTTATTACATGTCTGCTTCATCTAAGGAAGATCGTGACGAATGGGTCGTTTCCTTAAAACAATTGATTCAAAAACTCACCACTGAAAATTCCTTTCACCATTAAATGATACTTTGACTCGAGTTTGAACAAGATCTTCTTTTGTGCCGCGTGTCTTGTTGTTGAGAGAAGCTGCAACCGTTAAACACAAGAAAAACAAGAAACAAACTCTTTGGTGTTCTCACAAGAAGGATGACCAGTAATGAACTCTTTCATCTTCTCACCGATTGGTTTCAAACCTTTCCATACTTTTTCCTCAATGAACAGGAAAGGCTTCTCATCAAATCCAATACCACCACTTATTCACCATCAACACCAACATCATCCTCTTCTTCTTCTTCTACAATTCATGAAAACCCTCCAAAGAGAGGACTCTTTCATTTCTGTCCCGTGATGGATCCTAGTGCTCCGTTGTATCACTTTCTCTTTCTTCTTGTGGTTCTGGCGAGTGTTGGTTGAGCTATTGCTTTGGACTTTTATTTCTGTTATCATGAGGTGGCGGAACCTGGTCGTTTCTTGTGGTTCCCATTCTTTCAATATTGGTATTCCTCCTGTCTTGTGTCTATTATATTAAGAAGTATTTAGGAAGAAGAGTGAAAAACGCTTGGGATTGTTGTTGTTGTTTTTGTTGTTGTTTTTATTATTATTGTTGTGGAGAGGAAACTAACTGTGAAAATATCGAAATGTGGAAAACTTTTGATCCTTCTTTAAGAGTTTCCGTCAATGAATCATTTGAAGGTAAACATGATGAAGCATTCTTTTCGTTTGACAAGAGCAATGAAAACTCAGTGATCAAATGTTGCTTACCTCAGCATGATTTGGGACCTCATTTGACAAATGTTTTTCTTTCCAATGCAAGAGATGAGGAAAAACTAATTTCTTATGAACGAGTGGTGAAACAATTCGTATACGATGACAGACGCCCATTTAAGAGTCGTTTCGGGTGGCCAGTGGACTTGTTTAATTTCATATTCCTTTTGTTCACCGTTACAATGGTGGTTCTGGGTATGACTGTTTTTCCAATAACATTGTTTTCAATGATTGGAATTTTCGGTACAGTGGTGCTCAATACAAACTTGTATTATTATGACAAATTCAAGTGCATGGGAATGCATTATTTTGTGACAAATCACAGACTTGTCATTGTTGAAAGCATGAATGATTGTTATAATATTTATTACCTCATGCTTCAAGATATTGAAAGAGTTTGGATGAATGAAGATGACAAGTTGATGGCTGAAATTCATGATGAAAAACATGGTTTTGTGAAAGGTGTGCTTCTTGAACGTGTTTCTGATCATCAATTTTATTTGAATGCTCTTTCCAATTAGAATTTATTTCGAAATTTTTCAATCAAGTCCATTATTGGAAAGTAAGATGGAATTTCTACTGCTACACAACAGGATGAACATTATAAACTACTACAAGGCTAAGAAATACTATATGAAGCTCAATTCAATCGACAATTATTTGATATGGTTTATCAAGTGTCCAACACCACACACAAAAAACGTCAACCCAATGGGTGCCAGTTTAAACACCTCCTCAAAGATTCACAATAGTGAAAGTAATCAGAGAAGTTCCAGCCAATCAATATCAACCATCCTTAGTTCCCAAAATCATGATCAATCAGAAAAGCCACAACTGGTTTGCGTTTACATGACCAATCATCACCGATTGTCGACATAATCGAGTACGTCACTCACTCCTCGTCCTTTTGTAAAGTCCCAACTAAATAGAAACTTAAACACGGATCCTTAATGATTTTATTAAGATTGAGGCAAGTACAAATTATTTTTACAATAATCGAATTAGTTGACATGGATAGGGATTTAAGATTTGGAGATATTATGATGGAGTTGGTGGAGTGAAATGAGGTAGTGGAAGAAATAGAAAAAGTGAAAAAGGGGAAAGTGGAATAGAAGATTGATTTGGAGAAAATTAATGACGAAAAAAACTATTAACAGTAATAATTGATGATGAAACGTAAATTATCGATGTCAATTCAGACGGTTAATTTGACAGCGCATTTTCTTAACGTTAATAGGGATTTTTGACGTTTTTTACGAGAAAACATTCATTTTAGGGCCGCCCTAGTGTTAATTGTTTACGAACTTTTTCAAAAAAAATAATTGAGGTTTAAGTAATCCAACGATTAAAATCGATTAGAGAAATCTGAGTTTATTCTACCACACGCACGTAGGATACATCAAACATCTTAGCATCAATCTACCAACTCCTATTTCTCTCACCAGGCGCATTCTGGTGTAATATACTAGTAGTGCCATGAATAAACTCCTATATATGCTACTACTAGAAACAAAAACGACAATTAAGGTCATAACATTGGTCTTTCCCCGCACCACCTTCAGGAATCCACCATCCGGTAAAACTACCAATGTTCTGCAAGTGTTTGCTGTTCCTAAGTAATCATTGAACATTGACACTTTTGGAACCAACAAAGCCACCCAGTGACAGGACTTAATTAAAAGCAACATGTCACAGACATTAAAGTTTCACGAGAATGATTAACTTGGCTTTCCATATGCGTCCCACAAATGCGAACCCATTAGATCCAATCTCAACTCTCCTCCACAATAATGCCCTCACACTGTTACCCTAAGAACAGAGTGAAAAACACGTCCCATGACGCCAAAAACTCTGCCCATTCAGAAGGAATTGAAATTAAGGGAAAGTAATTCCCTCTTCTGAATGCCTCCAACCACTGATTGCGCATACAGTAGTTGTATCTAAGAGTAACAGCTAACTATCATCCCACAACCTTAGTTAATTTTTTTTTCCATCTCGTCACTGATACTACCCACCAGTGCCCAATTCCATTTCTAAAACTTATGAACTTTCCAAAACTACTTCCGATCTGAATTGCTCTGGAAAGGGTGGGCGGGAGGGAGAAGTTTGCCCAACAGTCTGCTTGGGAATCTCTTAATTATCATGTCCATCTTCTCGCACTTGGTGGTAAATGATGCTAATTTTTTAAAGATGATTCCAATCAAATTCTTACAATACGATTTTATCGTTGGATTCTGATTTTAAACAGACGTAAGTCGAGGCCTTACTATCTAAATAAACAGTTCAATTCCCTCCAACGAATTTTATAAATTACTCTTTCGAAATACTTCCAATCTCGTAGTTGGCCAACTTATTTTCCTCTTATTCAACAAAATCAACGAACTCTCTTCGAAATGGAGTGGAATCTCGTAGCAGGTTATGGAGCTAACTCCAAAGAACTCACTCTCATGTACTTGGAACGAAACATCTATCAGGCATTCAGAAGAAGGATTTCGAAACCAAATGTTCCTTCTGAAGGAAAAGAGTTTATTGCCGTGTTTTCCACTCTGTTCTAAGGACGCCAGTGTGAAGACAAAACTCAATGTCTTGAAAGGAAGAATTTCTCCTTCCTCTTTTGGAAAGTGCCGGTCTCATAACGCAAGATTCGATTTACTTTTACGACAAATGTAAAATGCAATCTAAATCATTGAATGGAAATGATTCAAAGTTCAATATCCAATCAGGCACGACGATGAGATTCAGATTTATATCTAATGAGCCTCTAAAGCGATCTGCTTCTTCAATGACCTGCAAATCATGAAAAGGTGAAAAAATCAACTAGTTACACAAACGACCACACACTCTTTGCATGGTGTTTTCAAAAGACATGTCGACCATGAGACTCTTTCATCTTCTCTCCGATTGGTTTCAAACCTTTCCATACTTTTTTCTGAATGAAAATGAAAGGCTTCTCATCAAGTCCAAAACCACCACTTATTCATCATCATCATCTTCGAATACTTTATATGAAAATTCTCCAAAGAAAGGACTCATTCATTTCCGAACCGTGATTCATCCTTTCATTCCGTGTTGTAACTTTCTGAATTTCCTTTTTGCACTCTTCTTATTTCTTGTAATGATTTGGATAGATTTGTTTTTTGGTTTTGGAATTTATGAGAGTCGCCAATTCGTTCTTCTTGAGAATTGCAATCTCTCCAACAACACATCTTCTGCATCATCCATTTCCTCCTCCATCATGATGAATTGTTTTCTTCCCTTACAAAACAGAACCATCCAACAAAAAGAAGGTTTTTCTCTCATCCAATACTATTTCAACATCAATAATGCAAGTCTTATGGAGACTCACTCATACTATGATCGTTCTAGTGGTTATATCTCTTTACCTCCAACGGTGGATTTCCCGTATGTGGTTTGGAATGATTTTTGTTTGTCGAATCATTCTGAAAAAGATGCATTCGAGTGTTGGAATCGAACCGTTGTCGATCACATCAAACTTGTTCAAGGATTTCCTTCATTTTCGGTGTTTCTGAACCACAAGACGCATTTTCAAGAGTTGAAAAAGAATTATTGGAGAAAGAATGAAAATAATGAAATGAAAGCAGTGGTCATGAATCAAGATCTACGGGTTTTACTCAAAGAGGATGTTCAAAAGAAAGTGAATTTTGGTCGAAAATTGTCTTTCATTGTTGTGACAATTCTTGCGTTGTTTGCCACCATCGCTTATTGCCTCTTTTACATTGTAAGGATTTCAGGAAGTACTACACATGTTTTTTCTTGTTGTTGCGGATTCAAAGCAAGCCGTACCAATTGTGAAGATTTCGAAATGTGGAAAACTTTTGATCCTTCTTTCAGGATTTCCATCAATGAATCATTTCAGTCCAAAAAGAAAGATGAATCATTCTTTTCATTCGAAGAGAAAAACAGAAGCTTAGTGATCAAGTGTTCCTTGCCTTCGCATGAATTGGGACCTCATTTGACAGATGTTTTTCTTTCCAATCCAGTCGATAAGGAAAAGCTAATTTTGTACGAAAGAGCTGTGAATAGTTTTGTCAACGCAGGCAGAGGCCCATTCAAGGTTCGTTTCTTGCTACCAGTCGCCTTACTTCTAATCATTTCCTTTTCGAGCTCAATTATAATATTTACTCTTGCATTGACTCTTCTAAAAACAATGTTGTTTACAATCATTGGACTTTTTGGATTGGTTATGGTCTTTTCAATTTTATACTTTCTTTACAAATTCGAGTGCTCTGGAATGCATTATTTTGTGACAAATCACAGACTTGTCATTGTTGAAAGTATGAGCGATTGTTATAATATTTATTATATCATGCTTCAAGATATTGAAAGAGTTTGGATGAATGAAGATGACAAGTTGATGGCTGAAATTCATGATGAAAAACATGGTTTTGTGAAAGGTGTGCTTCTTGAACGTGTTTCTGATCATCAATTTTATTTGAATGCTCTTTCCAATTAGAATTTATAAAGAACGATCTTTCAATAAAATCCTTTCCATAACCACCAACATCCACCAGTGCTGGATTTCTACAAAGTTCTGGAAGTCGAAGCGCAAGAAGTCATCTCAGTGTTACATTTAGAGAAAGACATGAATATGTTGTTATGCTTTCAAGACCACATTTCCTTGATGAGAAAAAAGTGTGAAAATACTTCCTTGGTCAAGCATATAAGAAGAATGCATTGAACATAATCATCTATTACCTAATCATATATTTAATTGTGACGAGACAGGTATTGTTCAAACGTTCCTTCAATCCGATCCAATCCCAAAATCCGATCTAATTAAATTTCCTCAATGTTGCATCCTTGGTAGATCAAACACCGTTCAGCATCCTTTTTTGATCCTGAGATATTTGTAGGGATGATACGCCTTGGAATATTGCTGAATTTCACAATAAAAAGTTTTCCATCATGATCTTTGTACATTAAACCCTGGTCGTAAAAAATACCTCCAACATAAGTAGGTCTTCCCTTATAGACCGAGCGAAAAAAGACCTTCTAGTGTTTGGAGAAAGAGTTTCTTTTCCTCCTCATCCAGCTTTGAAACCAATACATCCAATCTTCGGCAATATTCGTCCTTCGTTGAAGTGATATATTGATTAAAATCTTCATCCGTACCCTTTTTACCTTGCAGAAAGGAGGCCAATTTTCTCAAATCTCCTGGAATTCTTCCTGTCACATAGTCTATTCTTTTATCCTTTGAATCTAAACCAAAGTCCGAAACAAGTGTATTAAATTCTTTTACTGTTGGAGGAACAATGCTAACTATTTTTAAACTCTCTCCTCAGGAAATGGTCTTCAAAAGAACTATGAGCACTTCCACAATATATGGTCGTTGAAAATGTGCCTCTTGTAGAGCATGTCCATCTTGTAAAATCATGGAAATAAGGTTTACTAGCAAAAGTCTTGCCATTGTCGTCAGTTTTGAACAATTCATTATGTTCGTCAAACAAATAGAACACTCGTTGATCGTCTGCAACATTTTTGCTCAGATATGAAACAATATCGCCTGATTTCTCCAATTTTGAAATAACGTCCCGAGAAAGAATATCACTATTCAATGATTGATTGTTGGCACCAGGAATGTTATCTATAATGTAACGGCGTATCCAAGTACCACAAGATGGAACATAGAGTACTGGAATTGAATTCACAAAGGCATAGGCAGCAATGAGATATAATGTATATGATTTTGAAATCCCATGAGGACCTGAGAAAACAAATCCTTCTGCACCAGCAACAACCTTTTTCAGTATATCAAACCGCTGACGAGTCAAAACATATTTAGCTGTTGGATCAAAGTCTTTTGGAACTAAATCGCCATATTCTTGAAAGATAGGGAGTTGAATATTTGTACCAATTAGTTTTTCCAGTTTTTCCATGTTGTTTGGATCATGTAAATTACGGAGGTAATCATATTTGGGATTTGTTCTTTCCTTTCTTAATTGTTCAGATATTTCGCCTTCTAACCGATGCTTCCAACGATCAAGCAATTCGGATGATATCTCAATAAAATTACCTCTTATCAACTCGACAATCCATTCAGCAACAGCTTTCCAAGTGGATTCTGGTACTGAAGCAAGGTCCTTATTGCTTGTTATAACATTGGTGGCGTATTCAAAGGAAAAATGTTCATTTTTCTTCTTAATAATATCTTCGACAATCTTTGAAAGAGATCTCCCATCAAATTTCGCATCGTACAAAGGTTGTGCTTGTTCTATGGTTAATCCGGCTCCTCCTTTTGATTTGAGTTCGCATAATGCAGCCTTTGGTTGTTCTTCATTCCATAGACTAAAAAGTTTGGGCATCAATGCGTCATTGATCCAACGTACCACTGTCTTGCAAGTACTTTCAGAAACCTTAGAAAAGTCTTTGCTGCGAGTCATAGATTTAAAAGCAAAATATACATTTTTTCTCTTGATATCCCTTACAATGTTGTCAAGAGAAGTCCCACAAAATCAGCACTGTGTAAAGGTTTTAGCTTGTCAACGGACTATGAGGTTCCACCTTCACCTTTCTTCATACAAAGAATAGAAGCAACTTCTTCCTTTGTCCATTCTTCGATTTGTTGAAGGAGAGAACTACTGTGGACACTTCTTGAATGGGAGAGTTGTTATTAGCGGTTGGTTGTGGTGCTGTATAGATTGATGTTTGGTTGGGATCATCAGAAGCAGTTGGTTGTTCTACATGGTTGTGCTCAGCACCACTTCCATTTCCTCCCGGGCCGTTAGAAGAAGAAAGACTTTTTGTTGTTACTTCATCTTTTGCCAACAAGGAAGATAAATGGAAAGAGCGTACCGGCGTGTGTTCTTTGAAAGATGATGATTGGACAAAAATTTCCGGAGCGAGAGGTTAGAGTTTGACCCAAGTATATCAACATCAAAAACTACACCTCTGAAAAACCGAGAGAAAGAGAGTGTTGGTGTTGTTGATGAGGCTTGTTTACCACAAATAATAAATGGCGAGCAGCGTTTTTCATCTCATCAAAATATTTTTTTACCCTTAATAACACCACCGTCTCTAATTTTCAAGTACCAAAATCCAAATCAGTCGGCAAATTGGAAATGAAATTCAGTCAAAAATAAAGCCAGTCGTCAAATCAGTAAATTCCTCATTTTCATGCTGATTTCCAAAAACCAAGACGAATTTAAAGAAAATTTTTGATGCCCGAGGTTGTTTATTTAATCAATGTATATCCACTCATGCTCTTCTCTATTGTGATGAAAAACTCTTCCATTTGTAGCTCGTGTGGAAATGAACAGGAACATGTTTGGTCTGAAATTGTTGAAAATTACAAATTAATGGTTAAGGGAGAGATTCAACAATTTGATGATGTTAAAGGTTTGTCAATCTTGGTAAGACTACTATACTTTACATGGACCTCACAGATCGCTTGTGATATGATACACAATTTACTTGAAGGCCTCTGTGCCAAATTGCTGAACAATTTGAAAAATAAGTACAACATTGACGCTATTTATTTCGTAAGTTGAGATTCTTGAGAATTTTCCCACTACTAAAGGAACGATAGACAAACTATATGAAATCAAAACACCTTCATTCTATCATTGAAGAGTCCGTGGATTGGACGAATTGAGTTATTTCAAAGCAATATCGAACATTACATGATATTTGCTTATTGTATTGAAGTTTTTAAGGATGAAATATCAGACATAGACTTTCCACTTTTATACACACCATCACGCAAATCACCTTAAAAGCTTAAGAAAGCAAATGGGTGGGAAGTCATTAAGCAAATCAAAACGCACGAATATGCCAAAAATTTTTTGAGCATGAAAATATTTTTCGTTGCTCAACCAAAGTTTACGATCGAAACATTCATGCCCATCACTTCTTTCAGAACATATCATGGTACTTTTATAAACGTGTTTGGTAAAATGGTAAACATTTACTACACTTTACTTTTCAAGGCAGAGTGATCAGAATTTGTGTTACCATGATACAAAATAAGCACATTGATTTGATGGCACATAACGCGCTCACAAATTCGTATTTAAAATCAGAAGAGAAGGAGGGTTTTTTAGTTGATATGTTTGTTGTTGTTTAGATGGTTGTTTTTGAGGATAGTTTTAATGTCGATCAGTTTTTCGTGTTTGGATTATTCAATCAACAAGTATCTCCTGCAAAAGTTCTACCTCTATATTGAATACAATAAATCCTTCTAAGGATCGGTTCAAAGACACATGCTCTTTTTTAAGGTTTGCTTTTTTAAGGTGATATATCCCTAAAGCTTTCCAAGAGAATGATCGGAAGGAATTGATAAAAACAGCCGTAATTGGTGGTTGAAACCTCAATCTCCATGATGGGCGTTCATTCCATTCATTATTCCTTTATTTCTTAAGTGTTTGTTCATCGGTAACTGATCATTGGAGTCTTCAAGTCCTTACATTCCAGCTTGAAAAAAATCAACAACAAAACAACAATACTCCCTTTCCGGAAGAATCACAATGAAACTCTCGCGATTTCTCTTTTGTTGGTTTTATACCTTTACATGGATAGCCATGAAACTCTCTCATCTTCTCTCCGATTGGATTCATACCTTTCCATACTTTTTCCTCAATGAAAATGAAAGGCTTCTCATCAAATCCAAAACCACTTGTTCATCATCATCATCATCCTTTTGTACAAGAGCTGCTACTTCTCCAAAGAAAGGACTCATTCATTTCCGAACAGTGATTAAGCCTTACGTTCAATGTTGTAACTATTATTTTCTTTTTTTCCTTATTTCACTCTTTGTTTTTCTTGCTGGGGCTTGGGTAGATTTGTTCTCAGGTTTTGGAATTTATGAGAGTCGCCAACTCGTTCTTCTGGAGAATTGCAATCAGAATTCCTCCTCCCTCATGATAAATTGTTTTTCCTTACAGAACAGAACCATCCAACAAAAAGAAGGTTCTTCTCTCACTCAATACTATTTCAACATTAGTAAGGCGAGTCTTATGAAAACTGACACATACTACGATCGTTACAGACATGGTTATATCTCTTTACCTCCAAATGTGGATTTTCCGTATGTGATTTGGAATGACTTTTGTTTGTCATATCATTCTGAAAAAGATGCCTTGGAATGTTGGAATAGAAATGTCGTCGATCAGATCAAAGTTGTTCTTGGATTACCTTCATTCGAAGTGTATTTGAGCAACCTCATACAATATCAACAGTTGAAGAGTAATGTCAAGAAACCATTGGTCATGAACCAAGATCTGCAAGTTTTACTGAAGGAGGATGTTCTGAAACTAAGGGACTTGGGTCGAAGATTGTCTTTCGTTGCTGTGCCAATTATTGCGTTGTTTGTCACCACTGCTTATTGCGTCTTTTACATTGTGAGAGTTTCAGGAAGAACTACATATGTTGTTGCTGGTTGTTGTGGGTTTAAAGCAAGTCAAACGAATAGTGATGATTTCTATATGTGGAAAACATTTGATCCTTCTTTGAGAGTTTCCACCAATGAATCTTTTGAGACCTTAAGGAAAGATGAGGAAGAAGAAACATTATTTTCATCTGAACAGAGAAATGGAGACACAGTGGGTAATAGAAGCTCATTGATCAAATGTTGCGTGCCTTCACATGCTTTGGGACCTCATTTGACAGATGTTTTCCTTTCCAATGCAAAAGATGAGGAAAAGCTCATGTCCTATGAACGAGTGGTGAACAGTTTCGTCAAAACTGCAAGAGACTCAATCAAGGATCGTTTCTTATTTCCAATCGCCTTTCTTCATGTCATTTCCTTGTTGTGCTTTTGTGTATTTTTTTTTCTTGGATTGTTTCTCTTTTTGAAGTCGTTTAGTTTTGTGATAGGATTTTCCGGGTTGACTGTTGCCATTTCAATGCTGTACTACCGTTACAAATTCAAGTGCTTTGGAATGCATTATTTTGTGACCAATCACAGAATTGTCATTGTTGAAAGCATGTTCGATTGTTATAATATTTATTATATCATGCTTCAAGATATTGAAAGAGTTTGGATGAATGAAGATGGCAAGTTGATGGCTGAGATTCATCGTGAATACAATGGTCATGCAAATGGTGTGCTTCTTGAACGTGTTTCTGATTATCAATTTTACTTGAGTGCTCTTTCAAAAAGATAATTGACTCATCCAACAGGCAAGCACACTGCGATTAGTTGAATCACATCTACAAAATTCTCATTCTCAATGATTTCACAAATTCAACTTTTTAATTTACACAATCCACATGTTCTTACACTTGATGCATCAAGGAATCATGTTGTAATTTCGCAGCAGCAACTCTCTTTCTCCACCACAAAAATGCATAGGCAGGAATACTTCCAAATATCACACTAGATAAATAAGCAACAACTATTGCTACAAACATGTTCATGTAGAGACTTGCTACACATACTGAAATAGCAAATAGTGGAATACTAGAAGATCCTAACATCATGGCAGGAGCAGCCCTTACACTCGCTTGCTCTCCCTTGTAGAATGATTTCAAATTTTTAACATTCCACCGAAAAAGATCATCAACATACCTGTGTTAGCCATAGTGTCACCATAGCAGTTAGAAAAATCGCAGGAAATGCTGTCAATAGCCCAGAAATAATACTAAACTTCAATCCACTCAAAATGACTGAAATTGCAATAATGATAAATGTAAATATTCCCCTCGAAAGAATCATCCACCATGCAGCTTTTTTTGGCAGGCGTGGGGTTTTTTGGAATGGTGATCGTCCAATTACATGGAGTGCTAACAATCAGCAAGAGAATGTAAAACGCACAACCTAATCCTATTAATACCTCATCTGACAATGCGACTGTTCGAGTAATGATGACAAATATGGATGCAAGAACAAACCAAACAAATAAGGACAGAAATATCACCAGACACATTTTCAAAATAATATATCTTCTACTTTGCATTCCTGATGTTGCATTTGTCGTTTCTGGCATACTATTTTCAACAACAGAATCGTGATGCGAATTTTCATGACTTGGATCCATTGAGGGTGATAATAAATTTTCTTTGGTTGACTCACGAGATAATTCTTCTTCAACTCCTTTCATTGTTGAGAGGGAGGAATAAGGAGATTCTTTATCGACAGAAGTCGATTCAAGACTGGTTTCATCTCGTACTGAAGATTCATTCATAATCGCAGACGAGTCGTCTTCTCTCGAAGGATTTTCTTTCTTTTCCTCAATCATCGAATCATTTTGCGAGATATTGTGACGTTTCCAGAGTCTTGATTTGATTTTCTCAAACATGTCAGGAAATACTTTCCACACCAGTAAGAATAAGCAATTACAAAACAGTGCCAATGGAATGACAAAAAATTGTTGAATTAACACATGCTTCTTCTCCTCCCATTTTAAATTTCTCTTATTTGCTTCAATAATGAATCCAATAGCTGCTGGGACAATGGTGGTTGGTAAGGTTCCAATCACTCCACCAATTTGAGGTCCCAATTTTTCAATAATGACCGTCACTAAAATTGCAACAATTCCAGCAAATAAGCCACTCATGAATGAATTGAAATAGAGAGACTGAATCATTGGCCACATCCATTCATCCAAAAAAGAATCACTTGTTCCATTCATCGATGAGTTGTTGTTTTCTAATAAAATCATTTTCTCATGCACCAAAATTGAACGTTCTTGTGAGTTGATCATTGAAATTTGAAAATAATTTAGAGTTAATAAATTATATTTTGATGACAATAAAGGATCATTCTTCGGCAGTTCCTTTGACGACCACAAACATGATGATGTTGCAAGTGTTGTTTTTCCTCTCATGATCATCATCACGGCGGCCAACACTAAAACCATGATCCGCAAAAAATTGTTCATGCAACGGCGGAATAGTTTGTGCGGAGCCATCTTTGTGTTGAGGTATTTTGTTCTTGTTCGAATGATAAAATTGAACATTGTTGTTCAATATTTATTACGTGTGGCCTTTCAGTCAACCGCTGTGAACGATTGGTTGGTCATTTCATTGCAATATCCAAAAGGAACAATTTTCTCAATTACCAAATCAAGATTTGGAGGTTATATTAGACCCAGGAAACTCTATGGAAGATGTCATGAATGATTCAATGCAGTACTTCTTTGATGAGGAGTCAGAACACTTGTTCATAAAGATGCAGAATCGACCTAATTATGGATCCTATTACACAGAAAATTGGAATTTTACAGGTAGGTTTGAGGATTATTAATTATTGATGGCATATTTTGACGATTTTATTAACATGCCAATTCATAGCTGACCCTAATATCGACCTAACTTTGGTTTCAGTGATGAATAGATCCGATTTCTGATTTTTCTCAAGTGACGATTGATGCTTCCTGTCCAAATGACAAGTGTTCTCCCTCCTCATTCGAACATTCACCAAATTCACATCTCTTCCAAAAGCTTTACAATATGGAGGAGCGGTACGCAGGAATTCTTCAGAGCTGTCAACAATCCTCAATTTCTCCTGTTAAATTTGTTCCAAAACAAGGAAGTGGAGCTGTCTTTGCCTTCACATCACCTGATCGATTACAAATGGATTTCACAGTACATCACGACTTGGTGGGAACTGCCTTAAAAATTGAGATTGGATTTGACAAAGAAGGTCAGGAAAAGCGATTCCTTAAAGTACCTTACTACATCTCTCCTCACTCAGTCGTTCGATTCATTGTCGATTTGAGCTACAACGATTATTTGAGCGTTCTGAGAGGAGAAATGTTTGTCAAGGTTTCCTCTCTTCCAAACCCAGATGGGCATTTGAGAGCCCAAGTGTTGTGCAATCTTGGAAAAGCGAATGGATGCTCTCTTCCAAAGCCAATTGCAAAAGTCGATAGATGTGCTGTGTCGAGTTCAACCATGGATATCTACACAGATTTTGAGAAAACTAAATCCATGTGGACCTACGGAGTCTACCAACATCCACAAGATTCAGCAAAGGCCTATTTGAACACTTCGTATGTGGTTCCTGAAGATTGTGGAACTTCCTCGTTGAGAGTAGGATTCCAACGTGGCTATCTCTATATGAATCGAGTGGATAAGAATGCTGCAAGAGTGGATTTTACACAGTACAAGTATTTGGAATTTATTGTAAAGTCATTGACAGGGGCTGTCAAATTGGTGTTGTATCTGTCTGAAACTGTGAACAATGTGCTCGTCGATTTACCTGCCATAGCAAAACTGCCAGCGAAACAAACTTTTGGGATTCGAGTATTAAGATTTCATACTCGACAAAAAAATGGGTAATGTTAACCACCTGATCAAACTGTAGTTTATGCTTCAACTAAAACGAAAACACGTCATGTAATTTCCTTTTTGAATCACACTTCGGAATTGTTATATTACAGCCATGTTGTTGACAATATTACAAAAATTGGCTTCCTAGAATTCGTGTAGAGTTCATCATTTATATATTAAAAATTATTAAAATTCATCGCGATGGGTAAAACTTTAGAGATTCAAGAACACCTTCCTGCACTTCATTCTTTACATACCTATCAATACGAAGGCGATCAATATTATTCTGCCGATGAAATTGTTGGATCGTTCTTTAAAAAGGAGAAAAATCAAAAAATCTGCAATATTATCGAAAGAAGCTATGGCAAACACATCACGATCAATAATTGCCAACAGCAAGAGCTTGGGTTTCCAAAGGTAAAAAAGTCCGCAATTTTGTTAAGCTTGGCAGCCGTTATTGGAACTCTGTTAAAGTTGTCGAAGAAAGATCATCATGATTTATTAATTCAACACCTGTTCCAAACGCATCCCAATCACAACAGTGATCACTATGATACACGTATGGATGACGATGAATTATTTGATAATTCAATGGAAGAAATTTTCAACCAGCCTCAAGTCGAGGACCAAGATGAAGCTTTCAATCAATTGGTTGCTGATGCTGCATCCTATTTTGTTGACGAGAACTCTAATGAAAATGATGATGATATTCATGAAAATAATATTATAGTAGAAGCTTCTGATATAATTAATGATGCAAGTCAGCAACATGAACTTAATATAACCTCTCAAGATTACTCTCAAACAGTAGATAGTATGGAAAAAGCAAACACTGATCCTAACCTTTCTCAACAGTGGAACGATCAATGGAACGCTTCTCAAAATTGTATACAATATTCTGGGCTTAAGTATGTCGAACCATTCATTTTGGCAGACCAGACTTGTGAGACATATTTGTCCCAATTTGCACTTTGGAACTATTTCAAGCCTCAACAGCAATCACAGCCTCAACAATTCCCAACACAACCAATTTACTCAACAATATAATATTGAACAATGGGAAAATTGTTATACAACTGATACCGCTTTACAATCCAATACATGTGACTCATTCAACCGTTCTCAAGCACAATCTGATAATGATCAACAAGTAGAATTGAAATATTGGGAATGTGCTTGTTGTAAACATCAAAAAGTCCAAGCATGTCCTCACAAATACCCTGATATTCAATCAAATCAAGACAATTACAACCGTGGAGCGAAAGATCGAGCAAAAGAAATAGTGTCTATATTTGAGAAAATGTTAGGTACTTTAGGACATGATGTACATGCATGGCTTGAATGTTATCTTCAAACTGATGAAGGTATTAAAACAGTAATCCAAGAATTAGAGCAAAATATTAGATACAGCCATCGTTATCAAAAACTGAAAGAATATCTAATTGAAAAGAAAGATGTAACTATTGTGCAATATTGGCAAGATAATAACTTGATTTCTGATGTTACATATCATAACTTACGAAAAGAAGTCAATTTAATGACATTACTCCCGACAAGGAAAGAGATGACAACATCGAAACAATCACTAAATGAACAAGTTGAGAAAACTTTCAAATTACGATGTCCAAGTTCAAACTACATTGGATATATTATAGACTTAGATCAAGCCATATTTTATATTCTGAAGCTATGTATGTCATTAGGGAAAAAATTACCCAAGAAAATATTTTTTAAAATTGGGGTAGATGATAGAGAAATTAATGGAGTTAAACAAGTTGCAATTGCATTGGTTCCACTCAATTTAAGAGATGTGTTTCCATCGCAGGCTGTTTATTCTGTGTTTTATATTGGGTTATTTCAGATGAAGGAAACAAAAAAAAGTATCAAAGAAACAATTGGAACGCTTCACGATGAGATTGAGCGTGTTTTGCAAAAACAATATTTTGGGAAGCATCAAGTTTGCCTTTTTTATGTTTCAGACATGCATAATGTAGGCATAACGTTCTCATTTGATTTATGTCCCTATTGTATGGCTCAAACTATTGTAGATTTTGCATCAACTCCACGCGACTCTCTTGATGGCCAGTTACCTTTTTCTCCTTCACAAACAATACTATGTGCTTTTCATATCAAACAGAGGCTAGTAGAAAATGTTATTGGTTATATGGCATCAACAACTTACAAATATGAGATTCAGAAAAATATACAAACATTACATGGATTGGAAACATTTAATTGGAAAGAGTTCCACGAACGAGTATCGAATTATGGAATTTCTCAAACCTCAGCACGATCATCAACCAAGTCATGTATGCTGTCGGGAGATCATTATAACACTATTTTACAAAATATTGAGAAAGTTATTGATAATATTGAACCAAGCACCAAACAAAAATATTTACAAATTCTGAAATTGTTGCGAAATATTATCATTATTATTGAAATGCATCAAGATAACGAAAATAATGACAATGTATTGACAGCAAATAAGATTGCGGAATTGGATAAACTGATAATGCAATTCTTAGTTGCGTGTTTTTCAATATGGACTCAAGGAATTAAAGCTCATTATTTCCATTTTATAATTCATGTACCCTCAATAATGAGCTCTCTTTTCAAAGAAAAATTATCACTCTCGATTTTGAGTAACCAGGGATTCGAACGGTCTCATTTATTTCACCATGCAGTGTTTAATCGAATTATTAACAATGAAAGAGGTCGTATTCAAATACACCCAACCAAACAATTGCTATTGTGGCAATGGCGAAAGGTATTAGTCGCAATTGACTTGAAGGAAAAAATAGGAGAAACATATTGGCATGAAAAACGTTTAAAAAAGCTTTATTCTTGGAATGCAAATCATGTCAAACCATAAAAGAAATTGTATCAATAATATGATGCTTCTTTAGTGGACCCAACCATAATTACGGATCGTGATAATTTGAACATGATGATTCAAAAGATCCAAGAAAATGACAAGGAGAACAGGAAGAAGCAAACTTCCAAAGATACAGACATCAATGCCTTCGCTGAAAGAGTAACTGCAACAATGTCACAAAAGAAATGGAAAGGATGTCCTAGCAATGATGAATGAAATCAAAAACTTTCAATCCAACAATCTCCATTCTTTGACTGTACCCAATGACTGAGATGTGCATAATATAATTCGAATGAGGTGTCGTAGGAAATGATCAACTTGGATGCAATGTAACGATATTGAACAGTTTCAAGTTCTGAGCGAATGGGCCTGTTGAATCTCTTTCTAAGGCTGTCAATTATATGCTTTTGGTCGACATTCATATAATTCTTTGCCCAAGTCCCATCCCCGAAAGAAGGAAAGTTTGGATAATTGAATTCGTAAATGATGTGACGAGTCCGTTCAATGTCACCTTCTCGGTTGATCCAAGGAGAATATTGCTCCGCACGAACATACTTCTCGGGCCCCATAGTCTTACACATATACATATCAAAAACGGATTCTTTACACTCACCGATTGGCAATCGAGTCCGTGCTGGGCCGTTGCAAGGAGAATTCATGTCCCACAAAAAGTTGAAAAGCTTGAGTTCCATATGAGCAGCTTGTTTCCGATGGGAGTTGTGAGTAAAATGGATTAAATTGAGAGGGCTTGGATGCATGGTGATTGGTATCTTATCCACTTTAACAAAGGCCTCCAATGGATGATATTTGTAACGACGACGCTGCCTTTTTGGTGTACTTGATATCTTTGAAGGTTGGGAAGGTGTGATCTTCTTTGATTGCTCTTTTGGCATTGTGCTGGAGAGTGTTGTTGCTGTTAATGATGATGCGATCAGTGATCGGTGTTGAAGCAATGAAGTTGATGGTAAGTAGATGAGGTTGTGAATGATGCTGATCAAGAAGTGCTGATGATGGTTGATCAGGGTAACAGTTTATATTTGTTTTGTTTCGATTGTTCTTGCAAGATGGTAGCGTCCCAAACATTTTATTTTTTTTCAATTCCGGATTGCCAAATCCATCCTGCAACTGGGTCTATTGGCTTGTCTTGCTATGTTTGACAATTCAATCCAAGCCTATTGATCATTATGTCATTGACGATACTGTTTTTTCAAGAGTTCGAGTTCCACTTGCAGAGCTTTCCACAACCTCCAAACTCGAAGCTCATATCACTAGATTAGTGTTCAAACTGTCACCTTATCACACCTCTACTTTCTATGAAATGGTTTTTGAGAATTTGCGTTTCATTAAGGAGCCAACCATTGCGGAATCAACCATCGTTCCAATCACTTCTAAAGAAATCAAATACTTGACCGATGCTTCTTTTTGTGGAGCGAAGGTTTCGTCACAGATCGTCTTTGAATAAATATAAACAACACTGGATTGCACCAGATGGAAAAACTCATAATTTGCTTCAGACTGTATTGTTTATTTGTAAGGCTCTCTCATTTCACAACCATATTTATATTTTGGATAATGAAGTGATTTTGTGAAAAATTGAATTTGTTCGTTTTTGGTGTGTTTTCCAAATTCCATTTCAACTCCAAAAAACTTGCGAAAGGAAATAACGGCGGTTGATTGGAACCCAAGAAGCAACAACAACAAAAATTTACCGTTACACAACGACGTCGTCGTTGAGCAAACGAATTTGAACGGTAAGTCATCAACTACTTGTCTCAGCAGCACGTGAGAATCGTGAGATTCAATCATTTCTTCTTCTTCGTGGACGATGATCGTGTTTGGTTGATTCGTTGTAATATGATATTGATTTTGATTGTTTTATCATCTTGTTCTCATTCTCCGAATGGTAATACTGGTAACAAAAGTAGCGAGCTCTCATATTGTTATTATTACATCTAGCCCTACTGTAGTATAGGAGAGATTTTTTGATTCAATCGTTATCATCATCATTACGAATTGCTATTGAGTGATGAGGTTATAGAGCCTTTCAACTTATTATTTCTATATTTATTCCTGATACACACCAAGACAAAAATAATTTATTGTTAATACAACATCTCCTAAAAACAAAGAACCTCACATTTCCTCTTCGAACCAACAACACCTCATCATCATCATGGATTTCTTACTTCATTTGAATGCCTATCACGCACTCAAGAATCAATCTCAAAATTCCGAAACGGAAAGTGTTTTAACGAAACGACAACTTCAACGCACCGAAAAACAAGCAAGAAATGACCATCTGGAACTTGTCAAACAAAAACAGTCGCTACAAAGCTATCAAGAGGAATTGCAAACTAGGTACAGAGTCTTGCAACAAAAATTGCAAACACAACAACGCGAGCAGGAGCAAATGAAAACAGAATTAACCAACAAAATTGAGAATCTTATTAAGGATGGCAAAACTATGGAACAAAATTTTGCATTGCTCATAAAACAAAAAGATGGAGATATTGAGAATTTAAGATCTAGAATGGACATTGAAACCAAACAACATTCAATTGTAAAGAAAGACTTGGAGCAATCGATTGAAGAGCTAAAGAGACAGATTTCTGAGAAGGAAAAGAAAATTGAGTCACTTATTTCTGAGATACACTCCCTACAAGAAAAGCTTCAAGAAACCATCACAACAAGCAAACATGAAATTGAGACATTGGAACATCAAACTGCCGCACTTCACGCAGAACTGGGAGAAATGAAATTATCCTTTGTCACTGAAAAAGAAAATTTGATGAAGCAAATTTCTGACACGGAACACCAATTAAGTCTAGCACAACAAGAACATGCCTCTCTTCAGTCAACATATAACTCTACTCTCCAAGATTTACACAATGTCACTCAACAGTTAGAAGGAAAGAATGAAGAAATTTCTAGCATTAATTCCCAACTCTCCATGTCACAGTCTGAAGCATCTAGATTGAGAAACGAATCCACACAAACCAAGAGTAAATTAGAAACAACGGAACAAACAGTAGCTTCACTCACAAAACAATTACGAGAAAGTCAAGAACAACTTAACTCCATTCAAAAGACTCTCACAAATAAGGAATCTGAGCTTCAACGATCAGAAAACTCGCTATCAGAACTCAGAGAGACACTGCTCCAAAAAGAAAGCCAAATACAGAAGGAAGAAAGTGAATTCCGTGCTCTGGAAAACTCTCTAAGACAAGAAGTATCATCTCTCAGTACAGACGTCTCCAACTTAAAGTCACAGCTCGAAAGTCTCGAAAAATCGAAGCAAACTCTCCAAGAGGCTAAAGAACAGGAAATTTCTCTTCTTCAATCCAACATTTCTCAAAAACAAAAGAATATTGAAGAATTGGAGAGAGAGAAGGAACAAATCCTACTCGATATGAAACAAACAACAGAGGCATTGAATAGTCGTATCTCAGAACAGGAACACAATCTTAAATTACAAAAGGAGCAGAGCGACTTTATGAAAGAAAATCTAGAGCACACTATATCAGAATTGCAAAATACCATACTGAAAAGAGAACAAGAGATTCAAAAGGCTAGTGAGGATCATCACCAAAAAGTAGAGGAACTTCAACTCTCCATTAACTCCTTAACTCAAGGTTTGTCACAGAAAGAGATGGAAATGTCACGTCAACGTGTTTCCTTCGAGTCACAAACGGATACACTGTATTCCCAAATTGAAGAGTTAAAGAAGAATCTTTCCAAGAAGGAAATGGAGCTGTCTCGAAAAGAGCAAGAAAAATCTCAAGAAATTGCAGAGCTCAATAGCACTCTCGATCACATGAGAAATATTCTGAGCAAAAAGGAAGAAGGTCTTCACGAAAAAGAAGAGGAAGCCACATCGTATATTGAAGGTTTAAATAAGATCATTAACGATCTAAGAAATACCATCACCAACAAGGAGACAGAATATAAGAGACTTGCAGAGGAACATAAAAAGGAAGTTGACTCTCTTAATGACATTATCTCACAGCTCAGATCAGAAATAATGACTCTAAAAGAAAAAGATCTCCAACGGGAAGACACCATTAATAAGTTGAATATGGAAATTTCCAAGCTCAACACTGAGAAAGAGAGTATGGCTACAAAAGAAGAAAGCAAGATCAAAAAGGAGGAAAACTCATTGAAAGAAAAGCTCGAAGAAGTATCAAGAAATGTCACAAGATTGAAGTCCTTGTTAGACAAAGAACGTGAAGAAAAGGTAAAGCTCAGTAACGAGAAGAGTAAACTCGAAAACGACGTTAAGAAGGCAATGTCGCTGCTCACAAGTAGCAACAACAATCATGCTCATGAGGTAACTCTTCATTCAACAGTCAACAATAAGATTCAAGCATATGACGACAAAATCAAAGAATTATCAATGACTCTCGCAAAGGTGCAGAAGTTGTACCAAGAAAAGGTTACAAAACTCGTTAAAGATAAGCGCAATATGCAATCAGAACTCAACAAGCAACCCGTAACAACAACAAATGGCACTACAACAAAACCCAACATTGCCACTCCTGAAGTACCTTCCGTGCATATTTTCAACCCTATTGGAACTCCAATTTCTAAAAACACTTCATCAACCCATGATGTTCCAGAGACCCCTCCAAAACAAATCTCCACTCCTGTCACTCCAAATGTAAACACTCCATCCACACCTAATTCTACCGCAACGACTTCAACACCTCCTGTTGCTCTCTCTCCAGCCATCCAATTCCTTCTCAGAATGAAACAAGAAGGTTTCAAAATTGAGGAAAAGCCTTACTATTCTGAGCTCATGGAAACCATGAAAGGCAAGTCAGTAATGGCTTTATTCAGAAGAGCTCAACAAGCTATTCCTGGCGATTTAGATCCAAAAGATTTGTATTACTACACTGAGAAGGCTATTGGCAAATGGATATCAAATATTTGTAAAGAAGAATACGATACCACTTGGACATTATATGATAATTTGAAGGATGGTGTGTTGTTTTGTAAAATAGTGAACAACTACATCTTCCCAGAATATTCCAGCCCATCGAACAACAACACTCCAGTTTGTGTTTTCAAGTTACCAGTGAATAAGCAAATTGAATCTGAAAATGTAGCACAATATATGAAGTTTTGTACCGTGCTGAACGTTAAACCATTATTCACGTATGAGCAACTTGCCAAGACCTCCACCAGCTCTTCAGAGAAGCAATTAATTTTACAAAACTTGTGCATGTTGTTTGAATTGAGTATGGTGTGTCAACAAAACAAGAAGAGAAAATTCGAATTTATTGAAATTTTGAAAAAGAACCTCTCGTCACGTACGAGTGTTGATAGAGTTTCCAGTACGACCACAGCTTCAAACACTTCTTCAACCACAAGCACTCCACCTCCATCCAACAATGGCACTCATGATCAAGAAACTGCCGAGCACAACAAGAAAACAAGTCGATTCAGTTTAAGCCCGGGAGGTTTGACCGGAATCAAAGATACCATCAAAGATTCCTTCTTCAAGAACCTTACTCATCTTAAGGCAGGAAAAGAAACCACCAAGCCACTCATTGAAGAAGAAAAACCTGCAGATGAATACTTTGACTGAGTCATGAGAGTCTCAGAGTCTATTAGAGTCTCACATCATCGATCACTCAATAATAAACGACCCGTTCGGGGTATATCAAAAAGTAGAAGTCGTGACAAATTTTAGTCACAACATAAGAAAAAAATTGAGCGCAATCCGAAAGACATTTTCAAGCTTGAATTTCATACGTTCAATCAAAATTGTGAGCGTGGTAACACTAGAAGAGACAAGTACCTGTATTTCATTCATACTTTTGAGTCGTAGTAGTGTTGATTAGAGCTTCCTAACACTAAACTCGAGGAGCATTCATTAAATTTGATATTCTCCGCGAGTGTTTAGTGTACTAAAGAGCAAAAACAAATTAAAGCAGCTGTGCTTTTCTTCATCCATAACAACATTGCCGAGCTCCAAACAAACATCAATATATTATGAACAACGGAAATTTAACGAATCATCATCACCACAGTTATGTGATTGGAGTGGACCACGTTCGTTTCCATGTAGACAATGCCCTTCAATCCTCGGCCTATTATTGCTCTCATCTCGGATTCACTCCGATGGCCTATGAAGGTCTTGAAACTGGAAACAAAGACTTTTGTACTCATGTCGTACGACAGAATGAAATTATTCTAGCCTTTACATCGGCTCTTCATAAGGCTCCCTGTAGATTGGAATTGAACACCCAATTACATCCCTATTTATATACAAATTTGAGTAATTGCCATCATCATCCTATCAGCAACAACTCGAATCATCATCACCATCCAATCACTCCTCCACAAACAGCAATTGATTTACAAAACGATCCAATTTACAAATTCTATGAATCCATCCAATCTCATGGAAGTAATCATGCTCATGATTTAGCCTTATTAGTGAGCAATGTTCAGAAAGCCTATGAACAAGCTTGCCAACATCCAAAAACCATTCCGCTCTCTCCTCCTACACGAATTTATTGCAGTCCTTCCATGGATGATACAACAGATTATATAGAACTGGCTTGTGTTGCGACTCAGTTCGGAGAGAAGGCTTGGATTCATACTCTCATCAATAGAGATCATCAAAAAGCATCACCATTCTCTCAGAAACATGAATGTAATAATGGAAATGGTCATTCGAATCGTCAAGTTGTCTTTTTACCTTCCTTTAAGAACGTTTCTCAAACACATCCCAAACGAAACACTGCAAGTATTGGCAACTATTTGGAATATTTGGATCATTTTGCAATTGCCATTCCTAAGGGAACGTTAGTGGAATTGATTGGATGGTATTCACAAGCTTTAGGATTTGAAAGATTTTACAATAATGATGACGAGGATCAGCAGAAAGGAATTCAAATTGAGAGTTCAGAGAAAGATTTGGGAGGCTTAACCACCATGGTTGTGGCACCCTCATTACTTTCTTCCCTTAATAGACATATAGAACTTCATGGACTTGGAGAAGATGGAGACAGAAATTCCATTATTAGTGAGAAAGAGTTACATGAACGAAGAGAACTCATTGCATCAAAGGTGATGAAGAAAATGATTAAATTTGTGTTAATCGAACCAGTGAATACCAAACATTCAAAGAGTCAAATTCAAGAGTTTTTGGATTATCATGATGGACCTGGTGTGGCACATTTGGCAGTTCACACAGAAGACATTATCAATGCAGTGTCAAAATCAAGAAAGGTTGGAATTGAGTACATCTCTGTTCCTTCCACTTATTACAAGACTTGGAGAGAAAAGAAGACAGAGTTGTATAACATGGTTGCTGAAGATTGGGCTCTTCTGGAAGAGAATAGAATTCTTGTGGATGGAATTGTCTTCCCGAAAGATCAAGATTTGGAAGACACTGCAGAAAACACTTCTTCGAACAACAATAATTTCAGATATCTCTTACAAACTTTTACAAAACCCATCGAAGACAGACCAACCTTCTATTTCGAAATAATTTCACGAAGAGGAAACAGTGGATTCGGCAAGGGAAACATCAAAGCACTCTTCGATGCCATTGAACGATTACAACTCGAACGAGGGAATTTGTTTATCGAGAATGAAAGTAAATAAGAGACAACCCAACAATTGTTTCTTTCTTTATTTATTAATATTTAGATGGATGACAGCTCGACCATTTTTGCAGGCGATCTGCTCTCTTCATCTTTTTAAAAACGAACATTCAAACACACCTCTCCTCCTTCCCAATACTAATACAAACCCAATTCTGCCACCAAACACCTCTCACAGTCATCACCAGCATTTTCGAGCAATATACAACCACCATCACCCTTCCTCCGCCTTCCTTCTCCTACAATCCATGTTTCATTCCCTTTCTCAATTTTTCAACCATCTCCTTCGTTTATTATGCACATGTTCCTTCACATCCAACAACAACAACATCCCGACAATGACAACCTCCTCCTCCTCGACGTCAACAACGACTTTTTCATTCATTCATGAAATAATCCTTTCATTGAAAGAAAAGACAAAGTCTTCTTCGATTCGATTCATGAAATGTTTCTTGTTGATTTCAGTGGTTGCGGTCTGTGTGGTGAGTTTGAATGTTTTACTTCTTGGCCAAATTCGAAATCGATCGCAAATGTTGCTCTCCTCCTCGTCCGTGATGACGAATCATCTCGCACATCATCATCATCATGACAATATTTCATCGACGAATTCTTTTCCTGCTTTCAAAGGATTTCCTTATTTGAATGAATATCAACCTCCTTCTGTTCCAAAGATATTTCAAATATTTGTCAAGACCGCTGTGGATCTTTCCTTTCAAATCAATCATGATGATGATAAGGATGAACAACAACCACAACAACATTTTGAGACAAATAATTTTGAAGAGAAACAACAATCACCAAACGTTCACAACAAGAAGAAATATCAAGAAGGTTTTTATCACCAAAATCGAGACGTTCTCTTTTCCTCAACACATCGATGCATTCGATATCGACTCGATTTGGAACGAAGACAAAATTCACCACTTTTCACAACATGTCTTTTTGAAAATATTTGTTTCAATCGAAGAGGAGAATGGATTTTATATTCCAAGTCACAACAAGCCAAAGATAAAAGTGGACAAGTTTGGGTACAGACCTATCCGTATACTTTCTTGACAGGTGACATTCATCGAGTTCGTGTCAAAGTATTGGATCCTCCTCGTGATTTATTATTTCGAGGAGTTAATGGAATATTTGACACAAATCATGCAACAGATTCAATCATGATCTTGTCAAAAAATTTTAAATGGATTGAAAAACCAACGTTTGGAACTTCGAGACATGCCACTGCCAATGTGGGACATGCAATTTTAGATAATTTTGCACTCGTTTTTAATTCAATGCTTAATTTCGATTATGTGAGTCCTGACAGTCACATTTTATTCATGGATGACATGTATCCAAATTTTGCAGGAGACACTCGAACGCCAGAATTGATTCAATTGCATGGTGACATTGCAACAAACACTTCGATCGAATGGGCTCAAAGAATGACCAATCTCGAAACTTTACAACAATGTTTGAATGCTGAAGAAGGAGCATTTATTAAAAAAGCTCCTTGTCAAGTTGCTCATATTCGAAATCCAGAGAATGAAAAAGCTGGTGAGGTGGATACTTGTTTTTCGAGCTTGGTGGTAGGATCGACTGGAACCATGTATGGCTTTATTGAAGGACGTGAGTCGGTGGTGGCACTTTTTAGAAAGTTTTTGTTGAGACAAATGAAAGAGCTCGAGAATTCACGACCATTCTCAAAAACTTTTAGAATTGCCATTCAGAACAAACCTTTGAATTCGATCAATCGAGACGCAATTATTAATGTCGATAAGATTGTCCGTTACTTAACGACAAATATTTCTGAGAGTGAAATGTTGGAACTTGCGAATCAAGCTCGATCTGAAAAGGAACCAAAATATGAACGCGTTGAAATTGTTAATTTGAAATTGGAGAAGATGACTTTTGAGGAACAGGTAGAATTCTTTGGTGATTTGGATGTTTATGTGTCGTCTCAGGGAGCTGCTTCGTACATGTCACTGTTCATGACGAAACCAAATGCAGTGATGTTGTACGTACCCATGTGTTTCAGAAACTCTTTGACATGTTCGGATTACAACTTGAAAATTCATGAAACCTTGGCGACTAATGTGAAAATTATTTCACTGGTGCATTATGCTCATTTGTTGGAGTGTGTGAAAGGAAATTCTGATGAGGAGGAAGGATTTAAAGTGAAGGCTCAAGCACACACGCAGCCTTATGGAGATTGCCACGAAAGAATTGATCCTGAGGGTTTGTATCGAGAATTAATCACAAAGGCATTGCAGCGATTGTTGTAACGTGGCCCAAAATTAAATGCTTTCGTATCGATGCCTTTTTATGAGAAAGAATTGAACAAGTGGTTCAGTATCTCAGTATCAAATAATATGAGGAGAAGTCTTTCACACGCAACTAACATCCACTCGACTTTTTATTCCATAACAATCGTGCATGTTCTTTGACTTCCAATAATGGGAAAAAGTGTGGATGTTCGCAAGACAACTGGCCATGTTCCTTAATAATCATTTCAATACGTTCGATTATGTCAATACCTTTCATGTACGATGGCTGCTGAGAAACATGCATCTTGGGAGAAGTTGGTGGTGAAGATGGTGTGCTGTTGCCCGTAAATCCATCTTCTGTCATGTAATAATACAAAAAGAGAAGAGCATAAATATTGTTAGGATCCATGTCGACAGCATGAAGAGCTAACAAAAATGCTTCATGTCTTCGATCCTGATCAAACAAATAGAGCAACATTGACTGTACAAGTGTCATGCAAGCATTGAGAGAAAGCTCCACGCCTGTCTCCCAATCCTTGAATGTTAAAATAATATTATCATTGGAATTTCCAAAAAAATCCTTAGCATGCAATCCTTCCTCCGTCCGAATACCTTCTTGATGGTAATTTGGAAGCGAGATAGAATTCTTGTTTGTCATAATCTCAAAAAGTCGAATACATTCGAGTAATTCTTCTGAGAATGATTCCAAATGATTAATGTCTCTAGTGTAGAAGAGGTGTTCTACAAGGTAAAAAGCAAAAATGAAATAATCGATACCCACAACATCAGGACCTAGCCTTAGACATGCAACAAAACCTGATGATTTGTTATGAGTTGAATGGAGAATGATTGATCGAAAACGATGAAATACGAAGGAAATTTGTTGAAGTTGTCACATGTCAAACCAAAAAATTCAATAACCTACCTGTCTGTTTTAAATTTCTAAATATTGTGTTCAATATTTTCTCCCTTATTGTTTTATCTGATGATGTGGCAAGTAGTTGGAAATTAATAATATTTGACGATTCGAGAGGGTTTTCCAGAAACTCCTCAGTTTGTTTTTTGATGTTTGTTGGAGCTGAGCATTCGTTGAAAATGTTCAATTCCAGTCCAATGTTAGTTTCATCTTGTTCGTTCGAAACAACCAGGTTGACAAAATTTTTCATCACTAGTCTCATCATTAGTTTTGTAATTCTCACCAAGTTCAATCTCTCCATTTGAGCTTCATGATTTTCTCCACTCATATCGAGATTGGGATCCAGCAAACGATCATACAAAAACAAGTAGACGGAATAGGCTGAGAGAAATAGCTCTCGTTTCATTTCTCTCATGCTCGCCATTGAGGGAGCAATTTGCAGTATGGATTCAAACGCCTCTTCCATGTGATGAATATTGATAGAGATTTGCTCTGACTCGCCATGCAGCTCATAGAGAGATGACTTGACTGGAGAGCAGACCATCTCAGGCACAAACGTCGACGAATATGATGACATTGATGAGCATGATTGTATCTTCCTTGAACTCTTTCTTCTCCTTTTCGTTTTTTGTTGTTTGCATTTGGACTTGTTAGATGCAAACAGTTGCGTCTCATCAATGGAATTGCTTCGTCGTTGGATCACCACTTCTGAGAGAACAACACTATTGCTGTTTTCATCATTGCCCGATGTCAACAACGACTTGGAATTCAGCGATTGAGACTTGGGTAATGTCATGGATGACGACGGTTTGTGTGCTCGGCAAATTTTCTTTTCAGTTGCTGAACCAGTTGTAGGGTTGGTCGTTGGACTATTTCTTTTGAGATTTTGTTGTGAGAGTGGTGTATGTGAATGATCCCTGCCATTATTTCCCTTATCTCTCTCGGAGATGCTCGAGGATGCCAAATCTGGAGAATGTTCATCATCCATGCCATGGGTGCCTTCATCCAAGCAGCTACAGCACCCTTCAACCGTTTGAATATAGTTGTTGGAGGTACTAGTACTGCTGCTGTTGCTGGTAGTACTACTACTGAATGTCCCTTCCTCCTCTTCATCCTCACTACTGCTGCCCCAAATGGCATAGGGTTCATGAAAATCATAACGATTGGCCTGTTTCATCATCAAGGTCTCCACCTGACGACGGGATGAAAGAGAACCACCAAACGGGTTTGTCCCTTCTGAGGTGATGATGTATTTCTGAATGCTACCATCATGTGGTGGTGGTTGATTTATCGGAATGAATGAATCCGAGTGAGGAGGAGTGTGAGTGTGTTGGTTAGTGGTCGTCGTTTCTTTCTCATTCATTACGAGCTTGAATATAATTTCAATATGTGATTCTTTCTTTTTGCTTAATGCAAATGGTTATATATATAATGTAATGATGATTTAATTTAGGATGCAAAAGTAGTGAAACTATGGACTCTTCCCGAAAATATAAATTTCAATAACCGAAGAAGAGAAGCACTGACAGGGTTCAGTCGATAAATATGAAAAAATTGCAAGAGAAAGTTGTTGTTCTTGTTATTTGCAAGGAATAATATTCTCTTAATCTGGAGTGAGAGCCCCAAACAAACTGATGAGAACTAGTGCACTATTGAAGCTGACGAGAGGATGATTCTTTTGCCTCAATTTCGTGTGATGCAATAAAACACGGAAGGAACAAAAAGAGCTTTGCTTTTGTTTTTTTTATGGACAAAATTATCCGATAATTTGCCCAAATTGATCGTGTGTTGTCCAAGAAAAGCTCATCAACAATCAAAAGCCTGGCCTAAAAAAAGATTGTGGTGTGATCCAAGGAACAACGTTGATTTCCGCCAAGTTCAAGAACAGTTCAAAGGGGTTCCCATCACAAATTGATGCTGAAATGCAACTTTATTCTTTTTCATTTGAAAATTTGAATTCTGTGATTGCCAGAATCTGCGAAATGGAGCAATTCTGTATCCTCGTCCAAACACAAACCTGTTGGATTATTGAATTGGTTTGGACCTTCTCCTTGTTCTTTTCCATAAAACTTTACAAACTGTCCATTTTCTTTAAAAACGCCAATGCCATGCTTCTCACTGTCACACACAAGAATATTTTTTGAAAGAATGTCAAATTCTAACCCATCAGGACGTGGCAGATGGGTTCATGAGTTTTCGAATCAAAACAGAAAAACGTATAATCACTGCTTAAAGCTACAATACAATTAGAGTTGTGAGATATTCTCACTTCAATAACATTGCGTGAAGAACAACTGTAAAAAGTCATGCTGCATTTTGAATATTTTTTTGGAAATTGCGATTTTTTCAAAATGGAAGATTTCGAAATCGATTTGGGAGATTAAAAATCCTCACTTCTTTGCAACCTTTCATCTGTTTATTTCAAAGTCAAGTTGCAACTTTGAGCAGGTCATTGATTCGTGTGTTATCAAGCGGAAGTGCAAGAGCAAAATGTGAAAAGGGAGATGAATTTCCACAAAGGATTCCACATCGATCTCGAATTCGATACAGTGCTCGTATTAGAGGTATCTTTGGATTCTTTGGGTGTTTGATAGGTAGTCCATCGCAATGAAAACTCTGTTGGTATCTCTAAGATATGCCTCTGAATAACAATCTTGTCTGTGTTGACAGGATGATGAGGCATATCAGAACCAATTGAATGGTGAGCAACTTTCTCATTAAAAAGAACATCGAAATAAATGTGGAAAACAGAGAAAGGCATTTCTGGAGGTGCATTCATCGCTCCCATTTTCTGAAATTCCTCTAAATCAATAAAGTTTGCAAGATATCTAGAGAAAGGAAGAGCTTGGTTGTCGTCTCGCATTCGACATGTTCTTCTCATGACTTGAATATGGAAAGGTTTTTCGGTTGTGAGCGATGGAAGTCCAGAGAAGGAGCTACTCATGAATAGTTGGTCACTCGTAGCAAGAAGATCATTTGGGTTGACATGATTGAGAAGAAAGGTTCTCAGAATGGCTTCTCTTTGCTGCAAACTCAATCGATTGTAGTTCACGTAGGGCATAAGTTTGGTAAGATTTCGCACGAATGAAATACAATTATCTTTAACAGTGTGCTGTTTAGCCACTCTGCAAGTATGCCTCTTTACCATCTTATTTCGATAGCTCTTGAGTTGATTCTTGTTGATAGTTACAAAATCCACTGCAAGCTCTGGATCTGTTTTTTCATAATGATCCATCAGATGTTGCAATTTTGCTTGCTGTGTTTTGGATTCTAGTGCTGCAATCTTGGGAGAAAAGTAATCAGAAAAGAATCTTGGGGTGAAATCATGCAGAATGAAATAGAGTAGTGCACGAGAAACCTTTGAGACGTCATAATCAAATTGCTGCGAGGTTTCATAAGAGTTCATAATAATTTGAGCAATCTCATTCCTCATTTCCAAATCTCTTTTATAGCTGTCGATCGCGTTAGTGGGATTAGAGTTCGTAGCACCTGTGGCAGTGAGATTATTAGCGTTTGCAGATTTCAAAGACCAACGGAGTAGTGATGACTTTCGGGATTGATTGCTGGTTGGTGGCACAGATTTCTGGGGATTGGAATTGCTTAGATTATTGGAAGTAGTGGCAGGAGAAGGAGAAGTGACTGTTGTACGGGAGATGGTAGTAGTATTGGAAATGGTAGTAGTTGAATGAAGAGATGCTGAGGATGGTTTGTTGTTATTTAACGGAATATTGGAACGAGACTTTGAACCATTATTGAGAGAGGTGTTGCTGGTCAATGACTGATTCTTGTTGCATTCGAGAGAAGTGGTGGAAGGTTGGTGAGTGGACAAAGATGATGACTCTTTCGAAGCATCAAATTGATACACCTTTCCATTCACACCATCCTTGAAAATAGAACCTGAAGATATCTCAATAAGGTCCTTTCTTGGATTACCATCCATTGATCTAAAGTTATGATAATAGAGAGTGATTTCAGGCATTTCCACAAAGCTGAAATTGCGTTCATGAGTGGGAAATTGAAAGTCAATATGGAGTGTGAACTTATCAAACGCCCTCCAATGGTTGACCACAACGAGATTTCGAGTACCGTTATTGAGAGCATTTCTCTGAGCATCTGTGGCATTGATTTCATTGGGATCTGTAAACTTATTGCTCACGGTTTGACACTTGAAGAGCGGCGCAGAGTTTTTGACTTCAAGAATGGTCATTAAACGTTCGAGAAGGATATTTGCGGTGGATTCATTGGGAGTGTTAGTTGTGGGGTTTATCCTATGATCACTAGTACTATTAGCAGCAGTACGTTGCTGACTTCCTCGTCTTACTCCTGCCACCGGTTGTGAAGGTTCCAGAACGTTCACAAATGGCATTGTCTTGGTAATGGAAGCTTTGATTACGCCACTACTACTGTTGCCTGCGGTCTCAATGTCGACTGTGGATTCATTCTGTTGCTGAGAAGCAAGTGATTGAGGTCTGTGAATAATCTTTTCCAATTCATCGATCCAAGGAACTGGCCTAGAAAAGTCCACATCTACCTCGACTTCTGCTTCATTTAGGCGTCTAAAGCCATACTCTTTAACCCAATAATCAATAATGGCATCCTTAAAGAGAGTGTATGCATTGAACTGCATGCATCGAAGGGGAACAAATACGACCGGATGATACATTTGACGGAGAGCTTGCTTTAGAAATGGGCTTATATGAGTAAGGTCTGAAGGAATCGATGAAAGATCTCGCCTTGAAGGTTTTTTCACTTTCGAGAAAACGTCTTTAAACATGTAGCTCATAGAAAACTTGTGGTAAAACAAACGACATGTCGTTGCCAAACTTTCAAATTGAGAAATATCGCAAAAAGTAAGAATCAATCCCAGCATGTCATCTTCGAGTTGTGTCAATTTTGTACTTGATTTGGATTGAATGAATTGAGGAATATCTTCGAAAAAAGAGGAAGAATTGTTTGTTGTGGGCGTTGTTGTCTCTTCTGACAACACTAAAGGTGACAAGTCACTGTTTTCATGAATTGTCGTTTTGTGATGAATGTGGGTAGTTTTGTGGCTCGCAACTACCACAGTTCTTGTAGGGTTTTCATGGTGAGGAAATGAGAGAGCCATTGGTGAAAATGATGTTACTGTTGTTGCTTCAACTTGTTGTGACACATCGGAGTTGCTTATTGTTCTATGACATTGTCGTTCATCCAATTCAGAGAGATCATTCAATAACGATGTCGTCAACTCCACTAGAGAAGAAGTGGAATGAGAAGGAACTCTCGTGTGAGGTTTCGTTGGGTTGATTGAGGTTGTTGTCATGGTGGATGACTGGTCTTCTGAACTCGTCGTTTCATTGTGTTGATGTTTCTGTTGTTGTTGTTGTTCTGTTGTGCTGGTATCGAGCTGATCCTCCATCAGTGATGATGTCGATGGTGGAAGAGGAGGTGAAGACACGGAACAAGATCCGCAAGATCTGTTCGAGAGGATTTCAAAACAGGACTCGTGCTGAGAGGTTGTTGTTGTTGTTATGGAGGAAATGTTCTTCGTATGGAGGTTGTGATGGTGGTGGTGTTGTTGTTCTTGTTGGCATGGATCATCATCGCGTCGGTTGATGGAAGAAGAAAAGGCTTGAGAGAAGTTGAGTGGAGGAGAGCAATCCAGAAGAACAGGAGAGGTCATCATTCCTTCTCTTTGCAAGGATGAGGACGGCCGTTTGCTTTTGTTCTTGTGGTTATCAATTCCCAGCAATGATGAAGAAGAACTATTCGTTAGGATCGGTAAAAGAGAAGGAGGAGGAGGACAATTCCATGAGGATGATGATGATGTAAGTGGTACTTGTTGAGATTCCACCGAATTTGCGAGCGGAGGCGTTAAAGAAGAAGACTCGTTGTGGTGATCATTGTTCCTTTGGTTATTGTTCGTGTGAGTCGTTATTACTAATGATGATGATGAAGAAGAAGAAGAGGCCTCTGGTCGTAGTACTACTTGATCCTCTTCCTCCGTCATTTCCAACAACGATGGCTTCCTTTAGACGGATGATGAAAATAGTGTGTGTTCTTTTCAAACGAGAAAACTCTCTCGGATGTTCGGGTGATTATTTGTTGTTGTAATTGTTATTGTAAACGCACACTCAGTGTGATGAATTCACTCTTTCCTATCACTCCAATCGATATCGATTAATTGGAAGGAAAAGAAGATGAGAGGTGAGTGTGTTGTTGTAGGGAGTTCAGGAAACAAGCAAAGGCTTGCAGTAAAATGAATGAAAATTTTCAGGTTTTACTGAATGTGTCTTTTGAAATCGTTTTTTGATAAAGAAAAAGTGACTGTTGACACGTTCGTTCAAAAAAATGTTTGGACTTGTGTCTTTGTGTCAACGTCGCGACTTTTGGCAGCCGCTTAGATCTTGTGATTTTGGCTGCGAAAAGGGACCTGCGATTCAAAATACCACTATCTCCAGAAATAAGCAAGACAATATAAAATACTCAATCGTTTGACCACAGTATTCATATCTTTGAAAACCATTCAATAGAAGTGCAGTGTCGATGAGAAATAGATCCTGATATTAGCAGGTGACATGTTTCTTAACGTATGAAGCAATTTTTTATTTCTTTTCATCTTTTATTGAAAAGAAAAGGCAGTCTTTGCTAAAATCGCAAAACAAGAAAATGATTTTGACGCAAAAGTTTCGCTTTGGTTAAAGGTGGAAGATGGAGACACGCCAAGTTTGCAGAATTTAGTTTTTCTTGAAGCTCTCACTGACCAAAGTGAACGGAAAAAATCACTGAAATTGTTTTTAAAAACATTTGAGGAAGGCGATCACGCCAACCAAAAAGGGTTGACTTGATTAAGCAAGTATTATGTTCTACAGTTATACGAAGCAGGAGAAAATAGGTTCACCTCCTTTCAGTGTAGAAGAGGAGCTGGCTATAATGATCGTTGTTGTGACAGAAACCTTCGAGAGTTGTACAGTTTCGTTTAGAAAACTTTCATGTTCGATTAAGGGTTACCTTATAACACCAAGTCCTTCCTTGTCAGGTATTTTGTGAATCTTTTTTTAAAGGCTCTCACAATACTTTTCAAAACCAAGTCAGGAGGGAACACTACATCACAATTAATCTGGCTCAATACTCCAGGTCTGGGAATACATGGAGGCGGTATGCCGTTGTTCAACTCGAGTAGGTCGGCAATTTGAATATTTGGAAGTGCTTGTAACACGTGAACTCCGTGCGAGGTTTTGCATTTTGAAGGATTCTCACAAGTTGGAGGTAAAATCACAGTGGTTTCATCCCTTAGAAACATGGAATAATAGGCTGCTGACCCAGGGTCTGAAATGTAAATATCCACATCAGAGAAGTATCTCACTTGTGATGGAATGCTTGGAAATTTGTACAAATCAATGTCTTCAATGATCAGTTTTCGTTTGGAGCCGTCCTTGTTGGTCAGCAACTCTTGTATAAATGGATCTTGAGGTAAATGTTTGCGCAAATAGTCAGCAAGTTGATCTACATTGAAGATGGCTTGAAGATGGCGATCAGACATTTCCTTTCGGTTAATTGAAATTAGAATGTCCTTCTTTTTGAGGAATGCTTCAAGTCGTTGTTTTTGTTGAGTTGTGGTAAATGTTCCATCGAAGGGAAGTATTCGCAAGTTCTTGTAGGTGAGCTCTCGAATTTTCATATAGGTATATTCCTTTCCGTATGGATAGATGACCAAGTTATTGGTGGTGTGACCAGCAAAGAAATTGGTAAAACAAGTTTGCAACTCCATTCGATTTGATGAAGCTGGGCTAGTTGTAGGAATAGACAATGAATCATTTCGACATGGAGCTGGCATCACTCTCCATCGCCCACCCACAAAACATCGTTGAAGAATTGGATTTTGACTCAACAATTGCCCACCCGTTAATGAAAACTTATTGCCCAACTCGAGATCGTACCCGAATAAACCCATCCAATCAAATCCTTCCTTGCTTTCCAAATCATCCAAATACAAAATATGATTATCTTGCCATTGAGAAGAAGACGATGATGATGTGAAGGCCGCAGATGTTGCTGATCCCACAGATTCCGATTGAAAATTCATCATCAAACCCATAATCATTCCCAACGATTGTGAGAGAAAATGTCCAGCATTTCCAGCCGCATAACGTTTCAAAGCATATATAGGCTTTTCAATGATTTGAAAATCTTTGGAAAGTGCAATGGGAGCATAATAATTTTCATGACACAAAGCATTTGGATCTTTGCCCACTCGGGCACGAATTTCTTCAATGATTTTCGAATTTTCAAAAGCAGTAGACCTTTCACTATTCTCTACATCATCGCTTATTGCCACCCCATGCCTCGTTCCATTCCATGCCATCAACAAACCCTGACATGAAACTTGTCTCGTTTTTTTCACAAACGCATTCTCCACTTGGCTCTCCTCCTCCTTATTCATTTGCAATACCAAATCACCATCTACGATGGCGCCAAAAAAATTACCTCGATCCGAATGAACGGTTGAACCTTGCGTGTAGACCCACGGACGAGAGTTGAGAATTTGAGCAAAGCGATCACCACCAGTGATTCGTTGAGAGGGTTCAAAGAGAACAAACTCTCCACTCGAAGTCATGCAGAGATTTTCAAATTTACATGAAGCCATGTAGGTATCGGTGCTGTACACATTGGGAAATCCATCAGGAATGAGGATGCGAGGTTCTTCCAAACGACCATATCGATTGCATCGATGATGTCCGAGTAGGGGTTTCAGAGTGGGAGAGTATTTGCTCAGCTTGGTGTGGGAGATGGCTTTATTTTGAGAGAGTTGCTGCATCAAGGAAGTGGAGCTCCACATTTCTGAAGTGGCAATAGGTTCATAATCACTCTCCTCAATGATGAGTGATGATGGTAATGGGGTTGTTTGTCCTTGAACGACTTGTTTGTATCGAGAAGTGAGGCTCCTCAATGAAAATGATCTAAATTTGTTTGCAGATGATAATGTTAGTACGAGTACAGTTAGGAAGGTTGTAATGAGTGCAGTGCCAATAAGAAACCAAAATGCTTTGAAAGGGGGAAGAGTTGGCAACTTTAGAAAGGGAGATGATGTGAAAACCTTTTTAACAGCTGGTTCTTGGGAATGTGGATGATGAGTGGTACTTGCAGAGGCAGCTTTGACGTCTCTGGAAATCTGAAAGAGGATCATTTTCGGGGTTTCCGAACGCAAGCAGAACTTGAGAGTTTTGCAAAGAGGAGGATGTATTTACAGAAACAAGAACCACAATGTGTGAGATAATGCACCAAACAGCGTTGTGATAAGGAGCGAGATTGTCAGAAGGATAACTTTTTTTTTGAACAATTTTGTATTTCAGAGACAACGATACGAGATAGAGGTTGTTATCCACGCGATATTTTGCTCATAAAAAGATGAAATTGTATTTTGAGTTTTTACGAGGCCTAATGGGAAGTTGTAGGTGAGTTTTGAACTTATGGCGGTAAAGCAAACGTTCATCATCATGACAGGAAGTGAAAGGTTCATCCTTGGTGTTTGTGTCACCTGTAACTTCCTTTATAAATTCATGTATATGTGATAAACGGCAACCTTGGTGACCCCTATCACTGACTGGATCATGGTGCACCGAGGATTTGACACATTAAGGATTTGCCTAATACATTTTTCGTTTCCATAAAAAACAAGTTCAGAAACGAGATATCCAGCCAACGTTCGTCTCGAACTTCATCATTCATTGTATGCCACCATGCATGAATGGGACTTGACTGACGATGCATGGTTGGGTACACATCAAATTGCCTGCTAAAGGTCATACAACGTGTGCCATCAACACGACCATTGGTTTATTTAAATGAATCTGCAATTCTCTTCAACACATCCACATAAATGGATCTATAATTCTCAATTCCCCACACAAAATCAATATGTCCATAATCTTCCAAATACATGACATTCTTTACACGTGAAGAAGGAATTTCACTTAAAAATCGTTGTACATCTCTCACATCAGCCAAAACGTCCAAACCACCATGATACACTGCAATATCCACATGCAAATTTCTCAATTCAATTTGAGGTGGAGACAATTGGTGATAGCGTGCATAATTTTCAATCATTCCATAATCAAACATTTGGAAATTTCCAGATCGAACCAATTGAGCCCAATGACCTGCATTTAATGTTGAAGTTCCTGCTGGTAATCGATCCATATAGAGAGGAAGTCTTGTTTCGTTGGCTTTTGCTTTCAATCCATGGCATCCATTCAGTAAACAATAGGTATTCATGCAAATTTCCTTTTCGAGAATGCTATTGGAACAGATGCGAGGTTCCCATTTCTGAATTTGCTTAGTCGATGGTAAAAATTCATTCACGCCTAAACCTTCCAATACTTCATCAACATGGAGACGAGCCAAAATTTTCACCATTTCACTTCCTGGATGATTCAAATACGACACAGGAGCCAACGCGATAAAAATGGAAATTTTATCCGTGAAATCGCGAGGACATGCGGCATATTTCAAATTTCTACTATTTGGGGCCATACTTGTGAAACATTCCAAAGCCATTTTGCATCCTTGTGAATGTCCAACATAGGCCAATTTTGGCTGACCACTCACTTTGAGAGCATAATTCACCATGGAAGGCAAATCGATCGCAGCCATGTCATCCCAAGTGAATTCCCAATTCCCAAAATTGTTTGGACTGTGTTGGAAAGTAGAGATTACGATTGGAATATTCATTTCCACGAACATTTCCAAGCCATACATCTAAAAGTTATTCAAAAAGTCATTCAGAGATTCATTAATAGATAGTTACAACATTCATTATGCATTACGCAACAGAAAGTGAAATTGTTTCAAATGAATCATTATTAGAATGTTATTTAATCATTGCACCACCATAAAACACCTCATCATAAACGCCATCCTCATCTTCTACTTACCATAACCAGCATCTGCCAAAATAAATCCCAACGATTGATACGGCAAGTTATTGACCCATGTGGCACTACAATCTAAAAATCCATGTTGTAAAAAGACAACTTTTCTAGGAGTAGATCCGCCATGACGATTGAAACGACCATGTGGAATTCTTTGACTATCCGAATGAAGATGACAGTGGAGTTATCACAGTTCAAATCACAGTAGTGGAATCATCACAGTTCAAAAAGATGACGTCCTACACCATCATCATCAGGACATGCTACTTACACGGATAAAATATATCCATCCGGAGTCGTGACATCATGTTGTTCCACAGGATAGCCCCAATATTGAATGAGTTGTGTCACGTTGGAACGAACATCTTGAGCGTTCACACACCATTGTGTGGACAAGCTGAAAAGAATGGCAACAGTGAGTGCCAGCAAACAAGCAGTTGCATGTTGTCGAATGATGAGTGTCATTTTCAGTTTGTTTTTTCGAGTTCAGAATTCATGCATGTGAGAATCTTTCCAGTTGATAGTTCTCTCATCAGGAGACAGGGTTTACAAAATTTCACTTGCTTCCAAAAAAAAAGTGCGCCCTGTTGAAATAATGTGCGCGGAAAGTGAATTTCATGTGAAAGATATATCTTCCAAAATTCTAACATGTTCTTATACTTTTCCATTATTGTGCATATATGAATCATAAAATTAATAATTCATTGTGCAATTGATTGTCATAGTACAAAACAATAACAAGCATCTTGTGTTCCATGATGTGAAAAAAGGCATTACATTTTAGAGAGTTGATGTTTCGCTAAATTAATCATGTGCACTTCATCAGGACCGTCTGCAATTTGCAATTGACGAGCTCCAATCCAAACTCGAGCAATGGAAAATGCAACTTCATTGAGTGGTGACTTGATGTCAGAAGATGATGTCAATAATCCTTCGGCTCCAAATACTTGAATGGCACGATCAGCGACATTTTTACATGCTCTAGGAACTGCAATTTTGATCATGGCAATTTCTGAGCGAGCATGCTTGGCACCGACTTGATCTAACATGTAAGCTGCTTTGAGAACAAGTAATCTTGCTTGTTCGATTTCAATTCTTGATTCGGCAATGTATTGTTGAATGATGGCATGTTGTGACAAGTTTTTGCCAAATGTCTTTCTTTGTTTGGCTCTTTGGACCATGAGCTCAAACACTCGTTCAGATAATCCAATTAATCTCATGCAATGGTGAACACGTCCTGGACCTAAACGAGCTTGAGCAATATTAAAACCTTGTCCTTCTTCAAATATTAAATTAGAAACTGGAACTTTAACATTGGTGAAAGAAATAGACCAGTGACCAGAGGGTGCATCGTCGAGACCAAATGTCGAAGCAGGTTTTTCTAATTTCACGCCAGGAGCATCCATAGGAATCAAAACCATGGATTGTCTTTGATGTGGATTTGGATGATTAGGATTGGTTGCTCCCATAAAGATTGTAAATTTACATCGTGGATCACCGGCGCCAGTGATAAACCATTTCACACCATTAATAATATAGTGTTTGCCATCTTCAGACTTTTTAATGGTTGAGCTAACATTTGTGGCATCACTTGAGGAGACTCCATATTCTGTCATTGAAAAACAGGATCGAATGTCACCATTGAGGAGAGGTTTCAAATACTGTTCTTTTTGTTCTGGAGTTCCAAATTTCATTAAAACTTCCATATTCCCAGTATCAGGAGCATTACAATTAAAAACTGCATCATAGTTTGTGATAAAAAACAATTGTCATTTGAAGTGTTTCAAAATAAATCCATTACTCATCGAACAAGAAATAAATTCACATACCTTCTGATGCTATAAAACTTCTTCCCATAACCTCTGCAAGAATAGCATACTCCACAGTGGAGATGGGTTCCTTTTCATTATGCTGACACAAGAAAAAGTTCCATAATCCTTGTTCCTTGGCTTTTTGCTTCAACTCTTCAATAATTGGAGGAATTTGCCATCGATCCGATTGTTTGTGATGTTGTTCTTGAAATATTACTTCTGCAGGATATACATGCTCTTTCATGAATTTTTCGAGTTTTGTTTTAAGTCTGAGTGCCTTTGGAGAAAGACCAAATTGAATACCTCCTTCACAAATGGTGAGATTGTCACCTTCAGCATTGACAATAAGCTCCCAAGCAACGTCAGATAAGGTTCCAGCAAGCATTCCAATATGTAATGCGTAATCACTGCTTGCATTTCCTTGTTTGTATCGCTTGTAAACTCCTTGTGTGATGCCAACCAGTCTAAAGATGGAGAATGTCAAATAAAAGTGCCACTTGTCAATCTTGGATCGTTGTGTGAATGAAGTGTACAAGTCAAGACACTCTTTTTCTGTCAAGACACCTGATTGTTGGAAATTAGTTCCTCTCAAGCCAGAAAATCCAGGAATTCTGGGAAAATGATAATACATGCATGAATATGACAAATCCGCAATTGGATGACCTAAAGTTGATAACTCCCAGTCTAATACAGCAATAATTCTATTCTCAGTAGGATGGTAAATAACATTATCAAATTTGTAATCCCCATGCACAATTGTTAATTTGTCACTTTCTGTCTCCTTAGGAATATTTTTTGGCAACCATTTCATGAGACGATTCATTGAGTCATTTTCATGAGTTTCAGAAGCAAGATATTGACGAGTCCATGTTGCAATTTGTCTTTCATAATAAGTATTTTTCGTGTTAGAAGAATCGTGTTGTTTCTGTGCAGTTTCTTCTCGAGAGGTGGATTCCTTTGTTGCCTTATTCCTTTGACTGGATGCAAACAAGGGTCTCAACAATTCAAATTGCATAAAATCTACTCGATGCAATCGTGACAATGTTCTAATAAAATCAGTCATCATTTCTCTTCGATCTTGAGGTGTAAGTTTTTCTGGTCCTGTCATTGTTAATTCATGATTCTTTAACAATTCTACTGAAGATTTGTGCATTTCTGCAAAAGTTCCATCTTTAAAGATTCTTCCCTGAATGAATTCCATCACATAGAATTCAGTACCAATAATTTTCTCATCTCGACAATAAAAATAAGGATAAGGAACTGGGAATTGAATGGAATGAAGAGACTGTGTGTTCATTTGGTGCATGATGATCAAAGATTTATAAAATTAAATCATGCATGATCAAAATATGAATAATGCACACCACGCAGTTCAGGTCATGGTTTTGTGTTTGACATTGAAACCATCATGAATCAATTTCAAATTAAATAATATATTCTAAATATGGTCACTCCATACCTTCATGATGGCATATTCCCGATAAATATCATGAGCCGATGGTAAGAGTTTTCCAGGAGGCTTCTTTCTCAACACCAATTCCTTGGTGAGTACCGACGATGAAGCTCCTCCCGATCGATCCTTGTGTAGTTGAGGAAGACTGATCGTACACACCACCTTGAAGGAAGGATTGGATTGTCCATCGGAAAACTGTTGAATACTTTTCAATGCGAGTTGAACACTTCCGTTGTTGTTTTTGTTGGAATGATAATTGTTGTTGATCGACAACAACTCTGTCGCATGTTCCTGTAAATATTTAGCAAAGGCTTCAACATTGAACAAGTGTTGAGGACGGATATGAATGAGAGGTGCTGCTGATTGTGAGAAGGACATTTTTTTTGTAAAAAAGATCTTTCGATCGCGTACATTAGGAAAATTAAATTCATGGGTTGTTGTCAATTCATTTAATTCAATTCTTGGTTGTCAATTCTTGAGTTACTGATCCAATTGATTTTGGATCTGTGGTCGGTAAACCATATTGTGCATTCATCATGTTTGATGGTGTATTTTCTGGAATGATCTAATGTTATTATGGAGATGTGAAATGAGCTCAAGGAATTCGAATGTTGTAGCGTTCTAGTAACGGAATGAGATCGTTTTTGAATTTCTTTTCGAGATAGACGCTCATTTGAAGATTTTGTTTGCTGACATGTTTTCGTCTCTGAACAAGACCTTCCTTCAGTAGATATGCAAGTTGTGACAACCGTTGTTTGTAAATGGCAACAAGATACTTGTTTTCTTCGTAGAGAGTTTCTAATGCACTTGGTGACAAGTATTTTTCAACTTCAACATAAATGCCACCGTGAATTCTTGGATCGATAAGTCCAGTAAGTTCAGAATCTAGTGAGGCAGTTAATAAATTACTCTCATTCAGTTTGTGACTAATGACAAGTTCTTGAAGGAAGTGAATCTTTTGTTCAATATAATAGATGGCCACTTCCAAAGTGTTCAATTTGATGACCTTCTTTTCGAGAACTTCTTGAATGGTATACATGTTTGGGAATGGATGTTTGATTGTGAAAAAGGAGATAATTCCATCGGCATCTTCCAAGTTGATGGTACACGTTTTTGCTTCTGAAGGTTGTTGGAGAGTGGTGCTTGTTAAACTTGATTCAGTGGTCGCATGATGATTATCCTCCTTCTTTTCTTCTCTTTTGACTTTAATACGCTTGAAAACATTGACATTGTGACTCTTGTGATATTGTTGAATTTTTGGAGAGACTTTTGAATCGAGCAATTGGAAGCAACTCTTCTCAAAGTGTTTCTCTGATGAGTATGATTCCATTTCGTTCATACATGAAGGTTCAAGAGGGGCCAAAAATATGACTTGTTGCTCACTCGTTCTGAATTTGGTTTCATCGAAAGAGGTAGGTATCTCTCTCTTAATGACAGCTCCCTTAAATTTCATTTTGATAAAATTCACAAAATCGGCCAATTTTTGATGATGAGCATTGAAAATATAGTTGGTATTTGAAAGCGCCTTTCCATAAAAGCCAACAAAATAATACTTGTTGTACTCTCGAATAGAGGAAACAATTTTCTTGTAGAGCTTTCCCTCCTCTAAATGAATAGTCGATAGCTCAAGATAATTCATATTTTTCTTGTAGTGTTCTCTTAACTCTTCATGAAGCTTGATAGCTCTTTCCCAATCTTTACCTTTCTCGAAGAGATCAATAATCTCCATATAGAGTTTGATCTTTCTCTTACTTTCGACTTCTTCTGGATAAAAATCAGAAAAGTATGGTAACTCATTCTGGCTATTGATATCGAGCTTGGAGGCATGCACATAAATAGCCAACCCAGCTTCAATGTATCGCTTTCTACTCTTTTGCATACTTGCCAACAAATGAAGATATTTGAAATAGAGCTGCATGTTGTTGTTCTTTTTAAATGACTTGAGAGCATTCTTGAAAGATTTCTCTTGGGATTGGAAGTTCATGGTATTTGGGTCGTTTGTACTTGCTGCTTCAATCTCACGAATTTGGCTGAGCAAGTGATGTAGAGAATTGAGAAGTTGTTCGACATGTACAGGGAATTGATCATTTGCCTGCTCATCTATGCTCGATGACAATTCTTGTGACAATCGCTTGTATTTGTGCAACTTGGATTCAATACAATTAATGAACTTGTGTCTTACACCTTCAAGACCTGTCACTTCGCTGAAAAATCTCTCTGAGCCAGCCTCACAGAGCGAAACTGAATGTCTACTTTCGTATTCAATCTTAAGTAGGTCAAAGAATAAATTTTTGGCGACCTCAATGACCTCCGAAATATTAATTTTGAATAATCTGATCGATTTGTCAATGAGTTCTAACAAGCAACTTTCTTGTAACTGCAAAGGACAAAAAGACCAAATATCCTCATAAAAGACGGTTAAAATTTTGGCTCTTTGATCATTTTGGCTTAAAAATTGATTTCTATCAAATGTTCTCATCTTTTCTGGCTCAAATGAGAAGACTGTATCGAATAAATATTTGATGAGTAATTGAGACACTTTCGTAATTCTGTTGACATTGACATCTACGATAGGTTTGTTGAGGATAATTGCTTCTCTTGAGAAATTTCCAGAGAAAGTACTAACTGATGTAATTGATGGTCCTTCAAGTAAAACCATATATTTTTTCACCTTCATTGCGTTCATTAGAATAATAGTTGAAATCGTTCCGTATTGATAAATATTCATCTGAGTCCAATTTTTTGGAAGCGGATTCTTCTTTGAGAGCAACATTGAAATGAGATCCAAGATGAGTTCAATAGTATCGAGTTCAGCACATGAGGAATATTCAGATAACATTGACAGTAAACAATCCAACACATCTTTGTACGTTAACACATCCAAAAAGTTAACAATTGTAATGACAACGTCACAACTGACACGCTTAGATTGATTAATATCTGATTCGTATTTGCTCATGACATTGGAGGCAGTTTGTCTTGACGATTGGTTAACATTTTGAGAGTTGTTGATGCTGAGTGTACCTTCTTGTTCGATTCGTTCTCGAGCGGCAGCATATTCTGCTTCCAATTCCTCCGTTCTTTCGAGTGATGTCTCAAATGCCTCCTTTAACAATCCAACAAGACCTAATAACTCTTTCAAACAAGAAACACAATAGGTGCAGACATCATTTTCATCGATCGCAAGACCTTCTGCGTCTTCAATTGATAATACTAAACCTCTTCGTTCTTCTAGAGAGTCAGTAGAACATGATTTGGTCATGCCTGGAGTTAATTTAGGTTTGTTGGGAGAGAGTTGCTTTTTTAAATATTGGATGAGCTTGTTCATAATGGAGATAGATTTGTTTTCTAAAAAACATTCACCAAAGTTTTCCAAAATGTCCACAAATTTTGGTAAAAGGTATGAATTTACAGCACGCATCTCAAAAACATTGGATGAAACTACAATGTCAATATGAGCTAATTTTCTATGAACTTCTTCTTCAGGTAGAGAGATCATGAATGATTCAATTTGTCTGCTAATCGTCACTTCATCAAAAAGTGATAACAATGTGTCATAGTAGCTGGGATTGAGCGAGTCAAAAAAGGCAGATTTGATGTTTTTAAAGGTGGAATGTGTTGCATCTGATTTTTGAGCTAACAGATTGAGTTTAGAATAAATTATGGTGATCTCGTTCTGTACAAAAGTGAGTTCTTCTTGATACAAATCGGGTAACTTTGTCTTGAAAGAGGAAAGAGATTTCTCAATAATTTTCACAAAGAACACAAACGATACTAGAGCTCTAACAAGCTTTTCCTTGGTTCCAATAGTCATATCTTCAGCTTTAAACAAGTCAAAATACTTGCTCAAATAATGAAGAATAAATCTATGGCTGGTATGATATGGAAATGATTTGCTGTAATCGTCAATAACGGAGTTAAATCTTTCTGAATCTTCTGATAACGTTGACACTATAGTACAAATCTTCTCAAATCTGATTAACACAGTTAGAAACATGTCTCTCCTAACTCTAAAAACACAACAAAAACTTACACTTTTTGCAAGAGCTGACTTTCGACAAAATCTATGTTGTTTCTTGCCTTTCCATATTTGTTTGCAATACCAAATAGAGAGCTCACAATTTCCCTAAAACATATTGCTGTATCTACCGTTTTAAAGTCGATATCCTTGATGACGGACTGAATATTTGTTTCATCCATGGAATCCCACTTTAAGAAATCTCTTAAGTTAGGGTTGATAGCAATAGAGGTGGAAACCACGTTCAAGGAAATGGTCAGCCTGGACTTTTTCGCAAATTTAGTCCTTATTGATTCATTATTCATAAAATCTTGGAATGTGTAGCCCTTAGAAATTTTGTAACATGTGAGAGGTTCAATATAGGTTTCCACTCCCAAGGTGAGTGTTCGCGTTGCGTCATCAATTGGTAAATATGCAAAAAACTTATGTGTCACTTCATAGTTATTCTTCTTGCTATTAACAGTGTAAAAGTCAAAAATAATGATAGCGGACTGTAACTGATGCGAGTTTACATTCACAAGAATGATCTCATCCCATGTTGGATTTTTCATTCTTAAAATGGGAGATCTGTACACTCTTTGCTTTCGATTAATGTCACACTGGATGGTGTGACCCTCTTTGTCTTTTATGTACATCTTAGCTTCGACGTAGAGGGTATCAATGCTCTTATTAAGCAAAGAATGTAGAGAAATGTAAATATCGTTCCGAATGTCATCAGAAAGAATGGAGCTACTAAATCGAGTCATTGGTACAAGTGGTAGATGAGTTAATTGGGGGTACTGTTTAAAAGCTTTGTGATAATCACCTGTAACCATGCTTAGTGAAAGCTCAACACCCACAAGCGCATCTCGTTCCAAATCTTGCTTGTCGTTGAGAATGTCATCCAGTATCATTTCGAGGCTGTCATTACTTTTAAAATTAAAGAAATTCAACTCGCATCTCAGGTAGCCATCATTGGCGAGTTCTGTGACCACTGAACGTGATAATTTTGGAGAGAGAGCAATTGCCAAAGGAACTCGGCAATCTAAGGTATGCTTGTGGTTAATCGGTGGGTCCACCTTAATTTTTTCGAGTCTGTATGCTCTAACAAGAACCACCAGCTGTTCTCCTTCCAAATACAACTTCGAGACATCTTTGAATACTGCATAAATATCTTGACGTCTCATTTCGGTAGGATCATCCTCCTCTTGCTGAATAATGTCATCTTGTGACTCATCCAAATTATTTTCAGGTGAGGTCACGCTCACCCTATATTCATTCTTTCTTGAAGTGACAATGACTAGATCTTCAGACATAATGGACTTTGATCCAATGTCATACAGACAAAACCTCCATTCAACCCTGTCAAAGTAAGAACACCCAGAAATTTCCATCAAGAGTTGAAAGTTACCTTCAGGCAATCTGTCGAAAGAACTTTGTAATTTCAACGATCCAGTAATTTGACTCTTTTCCTTATCTATAACCTCCCAATACATTTGATACAAATCAAATAATAAAGTATTCATGGGCGTCAGGAGTTCTCCATTTTTCTTGATTGTGATGTCTTCATTAAATAAGGATGCTCCTTCCTCTAATAAGTAAGCTTGGTTTTTTAGAATTTCTTTCATTCTTGGCTTGTAGTTTTCACTATCATTACGGTGCTGATAAGAATAATAATCAATCATTGAATTAATCATTTTGCACTCAATTTCAAAAACTCTCATCAGTCTTTCTCGATTATCCTCATGTGTTGTTAAAGATTTAAAGTGTTTCATATTCCAATCAAAAACTGTCTCAATAATTGTTTTGCAAATTGGTATATTTAAAAATGGTGCAAACCAATCCAATTCCAAGAATGGAATTATTTCTCTCTGAAAATGTTGCGCAACGTTTGGAAATATTTCTACTGTTCCTCCGAGATAGCTAGATTGAGCATAGATTTGTTCTGGATATACATTACCAATCGCCGTAAGAGCTGTTGAAATGATTGCATTTGTGTTTTTGGAAGAAGTAAGAAAGGCAGTATTCGCAGAAATACTTTGACTTCTTTTTCTTTCGTGAGATTTTGCGGCAGATGGAGAGAGCATCTTTTCATGGTCTGTAAAGAAGGTATCTGAGAAAGATATTGCTCGCTGATTCACTGCAAATTCATCACGGCTGTTACTGAAAATGTTTGACAAATTCATGCCAGAAAGGTTCAAACTTGTCCTTTTTGATTTTTGTGACTCGTTTATAATGCTCTGCCTTTTTTCACTGTTTGGTGTCATATTCTTTTTTCCTTCTGGCTTATTTATCATGTGCTCAATTTTTTGTTTCGTGGCATGAAAGCTATTGAGAACGCCTCTACGAAAAGATTTTGTCCTATTCGCACTGATTGGGGTTTGAGAGCTGGAAGTTCCTTGATTAGTATTGGTTTTTTTTATCTCCAATGATGGAGATGAGCCTAGAATGCTGTTATCAGAGATGCTAAACGTGTTGTTTTTTAGAGAAGATTGAGGATTGATGACACCAGTGTTGGATGTGGTTACTGATCCAATGATACTCGAAAGAGCGGGTGATGCAGAAACTGGTGCGGTAGTGATAAAATCGTTTTGCTCGTTTGGAGAGTTATTACTGATTTCTCCACTATGATCCACGGGTGGTAGAGATGAATTAGACGACGAGGAGATTGTAATTGGTGGATTTTCAAGAACATTTGAATTCAAGGTTGGCTGTGACATGCAAGATCCTCCTTGGTCGTCATTATTTGGAAAAGTTCCGCAAGATCCTCCTTGGTCGTCATTATTTGGAAAAGTTCCAAATTTCATATCTGAAGCATTAGATTTTCTTGGAGAGAGTAAAACTAGAGGAAGATTTCCTGGGACATTAGAATTATTGGCAGAAATGACAGCCATTTGTTGTTGAGAGCCATTATTATTGGATGAACCTTCATGTGAGCTGTTGCGATTTTGATTTTGCTCGCTCACTCCAGTGGCAAGTTGATAATTCAAAGAGAATGGATTATTAGGGCTACCATCAAATCGTATAATGTGTGTTGCTGGAAAAAAGCCTTTCGATGATACAATGACTTTTTCCATACTTTCGTTTTCAGAAAATTTCCTGGATGCTCTTGAATGGTGAGTGGTTGAGAGAGAGTTCGTTGTTGATTCCATTGACATTCCTATTGCGGTTGGAGATGCGGGAGGTGATCCCAACCCACCACCAACACCACCACTCGAATTGTTACTACTTGTTAGAGCTCCTCCTGTTAATGCATTTGTTGTTAGAATGGACAAGTGTTGATCTGAATCTCCCGAGGACTGCAAAAACTTTTTCATTCCCGATGCTTTAGATTTAAATCCTTGAGGAGAATTTGATGAAACTGTGGAAAGTATGGATGTTGTTGAGGGAAATCGTTCTCCCTTGTACCATCCCTCAAATTCTCCCCTAATAATGACCAAGTCTCCAACAGAGAGACGAATACAATAATCCGATAGAGGAGAGGGTGGATCAAATGATTGAATGGCTAAAATGGTTCCAAATTTTCATGAAATCAAAATTCAAGTTTAAAGGTGGTTGAGGTTGTTGTAGATTGTGTTGATCATCATCATCATCATAATAATAATAATGGTGCGTCATTTCCGAATCAATTTTTTTTAAAGAAATTGATTAAGTTACCGTTACAACCGAGTCATCCGCCATTTGAAAACATTTTTCAATCCAAAATCGAATCAATATCATGGTGAACCAATGTGCCATTCAATGAGTATAATACATGATGAAATCATTAGTTGTTGTTGTGTTTAGATAATGATGATGATGGTCAGATCCACCACAGAAGAGATGAAAAAGATGACGTTCATGAGACATCATGACACTGAAATACATACCGATTCCGAAAGTATGTTCATAGGTTGGCCAATAATTCTTGGACGATGAATTGTTGAAGAAGAGACTCCCTCCTCCACTGAAAATGTCTCCAAAACTAGAGATGTTTGGCATATTTTTTTCTGATGATGTCTGACAGGAAGTTCGATCCAATTAATTAATTAAACCACTTCTTACAAATTGGATCTATTCCCAACATTGCCTTATAATTAACTAAAGTGTTTGATCATCATTCACATATTACTTTACTGTTGCTCCCAATTGAGAGGATGGTTCGGATTCAGCTAAAATTTCCAAGAAAAGAGTGTCCAATGCCTCGATAATGGGTTGTTCATCATAAGTGAAGAATTCTCTTAGTTGATTGGCTACAATCTCAAGACGAGATAATTCATACTGCATCCACGAGTCAATACGCTTTCCAGAAAGCATATTAGACAAAGGAGTTGATGGGGCTTGTTGCCTCAAAGCTACGAGCTCTTCAATTTCTTTTTCAATCTCCAGTGTTCTCAATTTCCTCAATTTGCTAAATAGTTCATGAAAATTAACTCCTGCTAAATCGTCAAGTGGATGAACTACATTTGTTTGAGTTGAATTGATCAAATATATCCATTCAAGAATGTTCACATTCAGTATTAGATGAATGATCATGAGGGTTTTTTTGACATCCAAGTATCTGTTGGTATTTGGGACTTTTGGCTGAGTGAGTGTGAAATAATTCTTTTTTGCGGTTGAAAGCTTCGAATAGGCAAATAGGTGAGGTCTGTTGTGAATGACTTGGGCAGCAATAGACTTCCATTTGTCCAACAATGAGGTTTGAACGGCAAGAACATGCTTGGATGCTAGTACGTCTATTATGGATGGATTCGCTTTTCGTGTCATGGCTAAAGCCTTTCTGAGTTCCCAACCAACAATATCTATACTTCTCACAGTGTTTGAATCGCATCTAAATATGTGCTGTAATGCCTCTGGTATTCTTTCGTCTCTGTTGGATCTAAATTCTGGAAAATTGTTTTTCAATTTCAAATAGTCCAATGTCCGACCCACAAAAATTAGTCTAATATCAAAATCTGATGTTGCATCACAACTGTATCCATAACTTCTACTTCCTGTTTCAACACAGTGTAAAATCTTTACATCATGCTTTCTTTGATACGAATTGAGTTTGTATAAAATTGCGTTTGAGATATCTGGAGGAATATTGTATTGTTCCGATATACGGAAGGGTATGTCAATGAGAGGAATTTGGGTTTGAGCAGCTCGAGATTTTGTTTCCTCATCCATAGGAGAAGAAGGACTTGAAGAATAATTCTGTCGAAATTTCGAACTATCCACAGAAATATTCGATATCTGTTTTGCTTGATGAATTTCTTGATGATGAAAACTTCTATTCCGAGAACTTGAACATTCTTCAAGGATGGCCTTTTTCAAACTACTTTTTGATGATGAGACCAAAAATTCGGAACACACTGTTTTTTGCTTGGACCAGACACCAAAAGCCTTTGAAAGCATTTTTTTTCTCCTTTTTTAAACTTTTCTAATGCGTCCCATTTGATTTCAGAGAGGAATGAGTGAATATTCAAGAACACATTGATGATGATCTGCAAAACCAACAACACCATACGCAAGACATGGACGAATCGAATTGAAATTTGGATTCAATCGAAACACCCCAATAAGGTTTGGAGAATCATCATTACGAATAAGAATTCAAAAAAATGTTCTTTCCTCCTTCTTCATCGTTATCCTCGACAAGCCAATCATCAGAGAGCCCGAACTTTATGACGAGCATGGTTGAACGAGAGTGGTTTGATCTCTGTTCTCAGATTGGTATTCGGGAATTTTCAACCATTTCTAAATGGTGGAAGCACATTCGGGAGGAATATGATCAGCCTAACTCTCGCTTCTATCATACGACCACACATTTATTTCATTTACTTTCACAATGTAGAGATTTCTTTGAAAAGGATGCCCGATTTGGTGGTTCCAAACAATTGTCCATGACGGATTTCATCATCATTCGGCTTGCTATTTTCTTTCATGATATTATTTATGATGCCAAACGAAAAGATAATGAAGAGGCAAGCGCTCGTGTATTTATGAAATTCGTGAATGAAACGAGACCAGAAATGTTGAGAAATGAAGATGTGCAAAGAATTGTCATGTTTATTGAATGTACAGCTAACCATTTATCTCACAAAGACAAGAAGGATCAATTATTGTTTACATTTTTGGATTTTGATTTAGCTGTGTTGGCCATGAATACGCCAAAGCAGGAAATTCACTTTTTCAAAGATATTCTTGTGGAATGGAAAAATAAGGAAGAATTTTTAGACAGTAGTTTTATGAAACACTATGTTGAAAATGTGAGAAAGGAATATGGCCATTTGAGTGATCAGGAATTCGCAAAAGGAAGAAGTGCATTCCTTCGTAAAATGCTGGACAATCCTGACCAACTATTTTACACAACAGAAGCAAAAGAAAAATTAGAAAAACAAGCTCTCATGAACCTCAAAATGGAGCTCTCTCTGTATGAACAAGAACCGACAATCGACACCTCCACTAACTCTGAATAACAACAGTGCTGCTTGACCTTTGAAACTTATATATTTTCTCGCACAGAAAAAATGTCATCCTCCGTAAGTAAGTAAACGATTGACAATTCTCGAGAGAAACATTTAAAGATGTTTGGAATAACAAAGACAAATTTAAAATTCTAATTCTAGGAGGGTATGGTGTATTCGGGAAGCGATTAACTTCGGAATTGATGAAAATACCACATTTCTCCAACAAGACAAACGTTGGAACAAATTTTGATATTATTATTGGAGGAAGAAATTTGCAGAATGCTCAAGAGTTTGCTCATCGGCTGAATGCGGCCAAGCCAATCAATAATGGCCATTCATCACCATTTACAGCATCTGCTTCTGGAATTTCAGTGGATATTCACAATGAACAACATTTCAAAAAGACTCTACGGGAATTGCAACCAAATCTTGTCATTCATACTTGTGGACCATTTCAGGGACAAAATTATCATGTTGCTGAAGAGTGTATTGAGAATGGAGTTCATTATTTGGATTTGGCAGATTCCAGAGAATTTGTATCTCAATTTTCAAAACATTTGAATGAAAAAGCATTGAAACATAATGTTGTGGCCATCTCTGGAGTAAGCACAGTTCCTGGAATTTCCTCCTCAGTGATTGATTATTGCTCACGAGAACACAATGAATTTGGTTTTACAGAAATTCACAAAGTAGAATGCAGTGTAAGCCCTGGAAACAGAGCTCCAAGAGGAGAATCTACCATGAGAGCTGTGTTAAGCTATTGTGGGAAGCCAATTCCTATGGTTGAAAATAATACGAAAATTAATGTGATTGGATGGCAGGGCTTGAAGCAAATTCAATTGAAGGGCCTTTCATCAACACGATATGTCTCCTATTGTGACGTTCCTGATATTGATCTCTTTCCAGAATATTATCCTCATTTAAAAGAATACAAATTCAGAGCTGGATTAGAATTGGGAATTTTTCAATTTGGTTTGTTAGGAATGTCTTATTTGACTCGAATGGGAATTGTGAATGATTGGGCAAGCAAAGCACCTCTTCTCAAAAAGATCAGTGAATGGTTTTATAACATGGGAACTGATTCTGGAGGAATGCAAATGATAATGACAGGAAAGGATCGTCAACACAATGAGAAAATTGTTCAATTCGATTTAATAGCCCTGAAAGGAGATGGACCACAAATTCCTTCAACACCAGCAGTCATTCTCGCCCGAAAGATTGCACAAAATGAATTGAAAGTGGGTGCTCAACCATGTATTGGTCAGTTCACATTGGATGAGCTTATGGCTGCTTTAAAAGAGTTCAACATTTCTCATTCGTTTTCGGTTGGGAAATGATTTGGTCATGTAATATCCCAATATTTATTCATTGTAACATCAATAAAAGGCCATAGTCCATTTTATGAATATCTGATTTTCACCAAAGTTTGACAAACTTCTCAATAGTAAAGCTTAATTTTAATAGTATTCAAAGGCGATTTGAACGGTATTCTTTTAGAAGCCAAATTTCATCGGAAAAGTGTTGATCGACAAGGATAGTAACCCCCAATAATCAGCTCAAGGAATGTCGGTTTAAGGATTCTTGCATAGATCTTTTAACCAATTCTACAATCACTAACACTTTTCTGCGACAAGTAGAGAATCATTCAAACCTTATGTCCCATGAGGCCTTCAATCAGATGATGATAATCGAACGAATCAAAAGAGGAACAACAATCGATCGTGTTCAGAGTCTTGAATGAGATAATTGTAGCGTCAAACACAAATATCAATTCAAACAAATAAAGTACATGTGATACTAATCAGTTTATTGGTCGAGCAGTTGGTTGATGGTTTGAGTGAGTTGTCAATTTCTTTGGAGATTTTCGTGGTGATTTCTTGACAAAAGGTTTTCCTGCCAAGCCACGTCCAATCGAAAATGACAAACTAAAGTCTTCTTCTGGCAATGAATAATACTTCATGACAAACGATTTGATCACAGCTCTTGAAGTGGATGGATGTGTTTGAATATACTTGACACGATCTGAGAAGACCTTTCTCTTTTTGAATGCAGGAGAAGCAGGCTTCTTCAATTGTTTGTAACCCTTCTTTTGAATTCCTAATTTGCCCTTCTTATTGAGATAGAGTCTCAAATTTTGGCGAATCCATGTCGAATGATATTTAGCAATGAAAAGAGTGTCTTGTCCAATGTTGTAGGTGACCTTCACTCGAATCTTAGATTTGTGGAAACAAATGAGAGGCTTCAATAACACATCCTTGGTGATCGAAACACCGTCAAGAACTTCCTTTGGATCTGGCTTTTCGTTGGTCGTGCACACGTATGGCTTGTTGTTCTTCTTGAGTGGTAAAATAAAGTAGTCCTTAGATGAGTAATCAATTGGTTTTGGTAAGGCAGCATTGAGCTCATCCTTGTTCACAGCAGCTTCATTGATCGCTCTTCTCTTGTCAACTGCAGTTTGTTCGGCGTTGTATTGGTCTCGCAACAATTTTTTCAAATCACTAGGAAGATCAACCTTGCGCGATGACAACACTTTGCTTGCTTCCTTCAACTTGTTAGCAATAGATGTGAGGGCTTTTTGTGCTCTCTTAATTAAAATGGTGCAGGTAGCCACGTGCTTCTTGTATTGAACCAATTTGAGTTTGTTCACTTCGATTTGTCCTTTGATCTTGGCCTTTTCCACCTCGCTCTTGGATGCATCAAGTTGCTTCTCCAACTTTTCATACTCCTCCTTGACTTGTTGTGACTTTAAGGCGAAGAGTTTAGCACGACGATTTTCATAAGTGAGTAAATTCAACAATTTGGAACGGTGATGAATTAAATGATTCAATACAAAGAGTTGTCTCTTGAATAAAAAGTAGAGAGCATTGAAATACTTCTTCTTTGCAATCAAGACGTCCAATTTGGCATAATTGACAAGGTAAGGTGGAACAAATTTCTTCTTTCCAAACTTTTCCTTTTGTGCCTTTCGAACTTGAACAGCGTTATTCTTTCTAATGAGAGCTCTCTTGTATCGTTTCAGCAATTTAGCAATATGAAGAGCAATGGCCTTCTTCAAAATCAAGTAGGCCTTTGCTTTACGAGCTTTGAGCTTTTTGAGATTATTGAGCGCATTCTTCAATTTCTCATTATTCATCTTTTTCAATCTCAATAGACGTGAAATTTCTCTCTCAGTCTTGATCTTGTTATGTTGAGCCTCTGCTTGTTGTTCTGGATCTTTGGTCTCCTCCAACGTTCTTCTCGCCTTGATTTGAAGTTGTTGTAAAGGATATAATTTTCTATTGATCAATGATCTTCTCCTTCTCAAGAACTTGATCAAAGTACGTGTCTTGGATGTCTTTTTAACGAGTCCAATAAATCCTCTTCGTTTTAAACACAATGGATTACAATTAAATTCGTTAAGCTTGGCATGTTGTTGTGAGCGAGTCAAGTATCGTTTATGATCCAATTGTTGTTCGCTCTTTGTTGAGAGAGTAGAGACTCCACTCGAATCCAAAACTTCATCCAACGTAAATCCTTCATGAGCATTACTATTGGCTTCTTCAATTTCAGCTCCCATGAGTCCGGATGACTCTTGCAAATTTTCCATCAATTCATCATTCTCTTCGGCCATGCTGCTGGATCCTTCCAATTCAGCAATGGCTTCTTCCTCGACTTCCTCCCCAAGTGATGATGCTTCCATTGATGATGATGTTTCCGTCATGAGGTCTTGTTGTTCCATCAAGTGGCTCAACACGTTTGAAATATCCAATTCAGTGCTGCTTGATGCTCCATGTTCTTGAATCGATTCCTCTTCGTTCAGTATCGATCCAAAATTCATCATGACGTCGTGGTGATGGTTTCCATTTTCCAATTCTCCATTCATCATCATCCAATCCTCCTCATGCGAAAGACTCCTTGTCGAGAAGGATGAAGATGCGCTAGTGGTGGTGGTCGCTGGTGCTGCTGCTCTCTCCACCAACGCATCTTCTTGAGAATTTGTTGCTGCTTGAAAAACCGTCGTAGAAGAATCTACAACGCGGGAAACGAGAGCGGCGGGAGTGAGTCCTGGTTGACGTTGTTCGGTTTTCTCATCCATGCCACCTGCCAAGACGAAGAGTTGTGAGAGTTGCAACACAACGATGAAGAGGATGGCAAGAAAGAGAACCAGAGAGGAGGAGGATGATCGAAAAAACGTCAACATGTTGAAAGTATTTTGTCTCGTTAGGTTCATTTTCGTCATTTTTTTTTCGGATGGTTGTGGCACTGACATTTTTTTGGCATGACCTGACAGCTGACGTATTGTGCACTCGAGGAGGATTCGATTGTTGTGGTGCCTTATTCTTTCATCATGTTTGCTCCTAAATGAAAAAGCTCCATTAAAAATGTTCATTAATGTAATGTTTGATAAAGATGTGATGTCATGTTATAGTTTTTTTTTAGAACTACATCCTAATATGAAAGGTTTTAATTCTTGGTTGTCTTGTTTCCCTGTCCATTCTTTCAGAAAAGAGGGAAACAAAGAGTTCAAAAAAGAAAATGATTTTTCATTGTGTTTGGTTTATTGTTCCTTTTATTCAAGTTTTTTTGAATTAAAGATATTCGATTTTAAATTCACTTCGAGAAAATGCAAGAACCATTTTTTTTTCAATGACCCAAACTTCAACCGCCACCAACAGCTCGAAAATAAAATTCAAAAAAAAAAGAAATTCATCATCATTCGTCTAGTCGTCCTATATTGTTGAACACACCGGTATCTTGGTGTTCAGGCCTGACTGAATTGTGTTTTTGTCTTGTTGTTGTTTGATATTAATATCCGAGTTGAAGAACTAGTTGAAAATTATCATTATACAGATCAAGCCTTTTGTTAATTAGTGGATTGTTTATTCGACCTTCCGTGTAGTTTAAAACAATCATCATCAAAAAGGCTTCGGAATCGGATCAGGAGTCCTTTCATCTCCAACCAGAACACCTTTCTGTTTGTATGGGTGATTTTAATGAATATTAGATATTAACATAAAAGATGGCTTCCAATGATGAAGATATTAAAATCATTCCGGGTACAGAATTTGTAGTGGACGGATTTAAGTACAAACATAAATATAGTACTTTCTTTCTCACTCACTTTCACTCGGACCACGTAAGTAGTTTCAAAATTCTTTCAATAGTTCAAATGGGAATATTGGATGGTCCTGTTTTTCGAAACTTTTCGAATTGAAATCAATGATGAAAAAAACGTAACTGTAAAAAATTTGAATTGTGTTTCAATTTTAAACATTTTGATTCGAATGCACAACAATGCAGTATGCTGGTCTGATTAAAACGTGGTCGCATGGAATTATATTTTGTACCATTCCAACATGTAATCTTGTCAAGAAACAATTCTCAATTGCTGACAAGTATCTTCGACCTTGTGAATTTAACAAAACCTATGAACACAAGGATGTCAAGTTTACTTTCCTGGATGCCAATCATTGCCCTGGTAGCAGTCTTATTCTTTTTCAAGTTCAGGAAACTGGAAAAGCTTATTTGCATACAGGTGACATGCGTTTTGATCGATCCAAAATGTTGAATTGTGAAGAATTGCGACCCTACATGAGAGATGAAATACTAGACATGGTTGAACAAAACAGTAATGGAGCTAGCTCTTCTTCTCGACCCCCAAAAAAGTTTCTTGACTCGATATTCATTGATACAACCTACTGTGATCCATATTATACGTTTCCAAAACAAGCTGAAGCCATTGACTTTATTTCTGATCTCGTTGCAATGAAATTGAACAACACATCCAAGTCTTATCTCATTTTAATCGGAACCTATTTAATAGGAAAGGAAAGAATAGCTGAAGGTATTAGTAAGAAAACAGGAAAGAAAATATTTGTGACTTTTGAAAAGTTCAAAACGTTAGAATGTCTAGCTCTACCTTACATGAACATTTTTACCATGGACATTTCACAAACCAATATCCACGTTGTAAATATGAAAGATATCTCATGGAAGAGGCTTTTTCAAATACGAGCTTCCAATAAGAATGTTGACGAGTAAGTACACTTTAAATTCACACATTTTGTGTCATGTTAAATTGTCACCAACTCTCACGAAAAGAATTGTTGCCATCAAGCCCAGTGCATGGTGTTTCAAAGAGATGGACATTCCAACATCCATGCCACTCGACGGATCCATTCCAGAGGTTCCAGTGAAGGCAACTCGAAACAACAACATCACACTCGTCGAAGTACCCTATAGTGAGCATTCCAGTTTTACAGAACTGCGAGATTGTGTTGAGACGTTCAACTTTACCAACTTGGTTCCTACGGTCTACACGGATCCACATCATAAGGCAAGAATTATTGAAATGTTATCTGATGATTTCAAATATACACCTATCACTGTGAAATTTACATTACCAGAAGTTGTATTAATGGAAAAAAACGTTTCTTCGTCATCCAAGTCCTCAACACCAAAGAGAGGTAAAAAGAAAGAAGTTCCAAAGAAGGACGAAAAACAGAAACCAATTTCACTCTTTTTCAAAGCCAAGATGAAAAAAGAAGTGAAACCTATCAGCGCCGACGTGCTGAATGCTGTAGTTTCGACACCATCATCCTCTACACCCCAAAAACAAGAGTATACTCTCGATCTCGATGATTTTGATTTTGATGATTTGGAAGAAATAATGGATGACGATCAAATCGCTGAGAGCATTGATGGTTCTGCTCAAAAACCTTCTCCATCTGTATCGGCTTCTCCAATGTCACTCTCTGCTACACCACTCTCAAACACAAGCAGGAGTATGCCGTCACTAGATATTGAACCGATTGTTGTTGATGATGATTTTAGAGATGGAAGCCAATTTGTCATGCTGTTTGAAAGTTCACCCATGACTGTGGATTTTTCACCAATTTGCATTGACAGCCAAGAGGATGACGTGACACTTAATCCAGTGCCCAAATCTTCAAACCCTTTCCTCAAAAACTCAAAAACCTCAACAACAATATCATCAGCTTCCTCCACCACTCCCCCTTTCAACAATAATCAAAAGTCAAAACTCAAACTCAAGAGGAAATCAACACCCTCTGGTTCCTCAAGTGAGACCAAAAAGTCTAAACCCTCTCCTCCTTCATCCTCTTCGACGTCACCTCAATCAAGCATTCTATCCTTCTTTGCACCTTCTTCGTCAAAACCAATAGCGATCAATGAGGTCGTGGATGCGTCAGGGAATATCATCTTGTCCATTGATGACGACGATGACGTTTTGTGAAAATGAGACCTCATGCGATCAATCTTAGTTATTGCGACACCTCAGGCAAATAAATTAACAATATAATTTATTGTTCGTAGATCATACATTCTGTGGCTTAATTCGAAGGAGTTTCCTCATCAGAAACATCTTCTGGCTCGCCTTCTGAAACTTCACCTTCGCTCAAAAAAGGAGCATTAAGGGTTGGCTGCGCCTCGTGTTGTGTCGTTGTATTGTCGTTGCCTGCCACTGGAATATCGGTTTTTGGTCCATCATCCATTTCCGAGTTGAACGAAAGATACTCTGACTTGGTTCGTGAGTGACGAACATTGCTTCCTCTTCGTCGCATATGAATCATCGCTGTTCGAGGAGTAGGTCTTGGAGAATTTGGCAACAATTTTAAACGTTCACTTGCCTTGAGGTGAGGAGGTGGTGATGCAATTTTAGAGATTGGAATGGCTACTGGATTTACAGCAGCAGAATTGCTTTCTGAGGACGAGTCAACAATATTTGGTGTCACAAACTGTTCATACTCAACTGCATTAAGATCTTGAGCTTGTCTCCCAAGTGGTCCTTCATTCCATGTTGAACCATTATCCACATCATCGTCCTTGCTGATGTTCGAGGAGGAACCACCTTGAGGCATCATACCAGAGGCTGAGTGTGGTGTTGTGGCTCCCTCTCCTTTCTTGCTGCCACTACTGTTCACAACTGTTCTAAGTGGGATTGGCTTAATGTCTATCGCTGATTCTCCATTAAGCGAAGAATTTCCACCACTTAATGAGCTTGAACTCGCGGTTGGAAAAAGAGAGGATGGGCTTTGTACATTCACCATATTAAGTAATGAAAGATCAATGTTTGGGAAATTAATTGGGAAAATTGGGCCAAACATGACATCTTTGGTTGAAGGAGGAAGTACCAACACTCTTCCCTTATTTTCCATTCCAATATAAGATCTTTGAATGAGTGATGACAGACTCTCTTCGACTCCAGTTGATATCGATTTTCGAATAATATCCACTGTTGGAAGAGTGACATGACCACTCGATGAAGGAATGAGCGTCACTTCGGCACGCACAGGTTTCGTCCAATTTCGGTTGAGTGCAATTCGATTGGAACCAGAGATGACCCAATGATCTGGATTGGCAGAAATGTCCAATAAAAGAATTGTGTCCTTTCCGCTGTCCAATGTCGAATTGCTACTGTAGGTTTTCAATTTGTCGACTTCGAGTTCCATAATGCAAGATCGACCCACAACGATTTGACAGCTTGATTTCTTTGATGAAATGAGTTCAATTTCTTCGTCATCATCGTCACCTTTATCCAACTTTGGAGAAAGAGATTCATTCTTATAATGAGGAAAACATCGAATATCAATCGAGTACTCTGGTTCAATTTCATCCTCAATGCACAAACATGGGACAGTGTAATGATAAAAAGCAGTGGCATCTTGGGTTGGAATGCTGAAAGTAATTTCCATAGAAGGAGGAGTGTACGACTTGGGGTTCGGCACTTCCACCTTAAATGTGAATGAAACTGCATCCTCACTGAATACTTCCATTGGTTTGATGGGAGAGAAAAGATGTTCATTATAATCTTTCAAAATCTTGAATGTATCTGTAGGAGTGATAGAATATTTAGAAATTTGGAGAGGTTTTGGTGTGATACATGTCGCTACAAGTTGTAGCATGTAAATGCCAGGAGAAAGTTTGGTGGTGTGGCATTTACATATGAATGGTTGGAAAAAGCTGATTTCAAAAGTTTTGGAAAGTGTAAAAGTCTCATTGGTGACCTGTTTTTCATATTTAGCTTGAAAGCTCATGTTAAATACTTCTGGAGCCTTTGATTGTATATTGCTATTGGTGCTCTCTGCCTTAATAGGAATTTTGTACGTGATGCGACGTCCATATCCTAGTTTAGGAATTAAAATGGAGCAGTCATTAATATTGATTTCTTGCTCTGGTTGATTGTCCACAATGATTAATCCCTTCTTTTCGGGACAGACTTTTAAATTTGGAGAAAGAGAATGAATAGCCATGTAACCTTTTTCTACAAGATCAGTTTTTGTGTCAACTGTTATAGAGAAGTAATGGTTGGAGTTGAGAAGAAAGAGTTGTTCTTTCAGTGTTTCGATTGTGAGAGCTGGTCTTGAATCAAGTACTAGCAAAAGGAAGGCTGATTTTAAGCTATCTTTCTTTGTTGTGATTGTGGTGGTTGTGAAGGAAGAGGTTTCGTCATCCATCAGCTGATCCATTTGATCGCCAACATCGGAAGAAGTATCTGTATTGCTGGATTTTGTTGATTTTGACATCGTTGACTCTGACTTTTTTCGTTTTGTCTTTTCTGAGGAAAGTGTAACAAATGGTCTATTATAGACAAGCTCTTCTTCCTTTTTCTTTGGAAGAAGTATGAGATCTAGCTTTTCTCCAATTCTTAATTTGATGTTTTCCAATCGGTAAGTTCCCAACTTGAGCATTAATTCTTCAATTTCAAAAGTGTTTTTACCTCTTTTGATGGGAACATTACCAATATCTCTTGAAATGAAAAGTCTGTGAGAGGTTTCCTCCACTAACACAAATGTCAGTGTAAGTTTTTGGGCAATAAATCCATCAATAAGAGACTCATTTACAACAGTAACTTTCAAATTTAGCATTTTTCCCAACTCTAGGTACGCTTCGTTTTGCCCATTCTGTGTTATACAGGTGTAGTATAAAGAAGCTGAAGAGTCGTCCAATCTCTTGATAATATTCTCTGATGACGAGTTTAGAGTCTCTATCATTTCATTCCAATAGAATTTCTTTTGTTCTGCCGTAGTGTAACTTGATGATATGAGGTCAATGCATGAGGAGACGTAGGATTGATGAGCTTGCATTTGTTTAGAACATTCAGCCATCTTAATCAATACATCAGTCGCAATTCCTAACCAGCCATCGCTCAAATACATGGAAAATTGACCTTGTAAATAATTTAAAGCTTCCATGTATCGCCCTTGTCTGAAATGGATGGCTGCAATGTCACCGTTCAGCTTTTGATAGAAACGATTCCGCAAACCGTTGTTATAGCAGTCTGCCACAAGTGTTGTGATCTCTAAAAATCTATCATCAAAATCTTTTTGAGAAAGCAACGAAGTTTTTAAAATTATGGCAGGCAAATAGTTGGATTTGTAGCGAAGAATAAATTTTTCTGATTCAACAGCTTTTGCTTCCTCATCAACAAGTCCAGATTGTGCAAGTGCTAATTTAGAGTATTCTAAGCTTGAAATGATAGGAAAACCAGCAAAAAGATCGTCAGTTGAGTCAATATGCTTGAGACTGAGGTCAAAGTGTTTTCCTTCTCCTGATATGAAAAGATTGTCCCACAACACATCTGCATTAAAAACTGTTCCCAATAACTGAAATTCGTATCTGCAATATAAATAAATGTCTCCACAGAGTCGATAGAGATTTCTCTTTGCTTCGTCTTTCATGTCATTAGAATTTAGATACTTGCTACATTCTTCGGAGATACAAAAGGCACTAGAATAAGCCCATGCATGCATGTACATGTAATAATACAATTGCTCATTTGTCCACTTTTTGGCCTCTCTATCTGTGTTTCCTAATAATTCTTGTTCGAGCCGTCTCAACATGGACGTGACATGAAGGGCTCCAAGACGAGCAACTTGATCAGGCGAATTCAGTTTTAAGTATAGATGCATTTGTCGTGAAAATACGTAATTCAAAAATTCGAACTCTGATATTCTTGATGATCTTATTTCTTCTCTAAAGTTTTCATAAAGGTCATCCAAAATATTCGTAATTTTCAAGTTTGATGCGTTCAAAAAGTTTGTATAATTAATTAAATTGCGCTCTGATGAAGCAAACCCAAGAATTTGATTGTAAATTCCTAGAGAGTTGACAAATAATCCAAATTGTTCAAGAAGGAAAGAAAGACCTTCTTTCTGAATAAAGTATTGAGAAAATTGCCAGCCAGGAAGATTCATGTTTTGTTCAGTCTTTTTGGTTTCATCTTCGTACTTGGCAGATCGTCTTGTGAACTCGTTTAGAATGCCCTCATGAATTCTCTGATACATTTCCTTTACAGCAGCGCTCGTTGATCCTGTTGAAACCATGCTATCGTCCTGTGTGCCCTTATTGTTACCTGACAAGGCATGTTGCAGTCCAAGTTTGATAACTCTACTTCCTACTGACGAGGTAATGACACTAGAACTTGTTGTCCCTGTTGATAAAGTAGGTTTGGCAAAGTCACTCTTCAGCTTGTCATAAACCTTTCCGAAGAGCGAAAATTTTTTAAACAAATCTCCTGATGATGTTGAGCTTGACACATAACAAATTAGATATTCGTATTCTCTTTCGATCATATAATCAACCCACTTTCTGAGCTTTGGTTTGATGTGATTTTTGTAAATGTCCAAGTCTTCCGTTTGAACAATAAATAGGTGAAAGTAGGGATTACGATACCAAGCAGACCAATGTCTACTATTGCAGTCCTTGATTCTAGAGTCGTTTGATGTATAGAAATCAACCCGATATTGATTAATGATTGGAATATACAGGTTCATGGTTGTGGGAACTGTAGGTTCAGAAGATAGAGCAACACCTCCTGTTGTTTGCTTTGGTTTAGTTAACAACTTTTGCAACTTTCCTTTCTGTATTTGTAACGTAGAAAGTGCTGTTGATTGAAACTGTTGATTATTAACACACAATCGTTTGATTTGACGATTCCATATCGCATATTTTCCGTTGACAATGGATGATGATTGTTGTTGTTGCTGTTGTAAATTTACATTGGTCAGGGAATTTGATGAGATGGATCTTTTCACCCTCGTAGTTTGAGAAGAGAGCGACGATGATGTTCCAGGTGATGATGAAGCCGATGATGATGATGGTTGTACATTCAAATTTGATCCACCTGTATTGGCACTCAAAGTACCTCCTCCTCCCGAAAGATTTATCGTGATGGATGGCGAGCCAACCAATCCACCACCTGATGAGGCATAATACATTGGATTGGGATCATCCATATAGTTATCTTCCGTCAGTTCCCACACCACAACGTACGGATTTAGGAAATAAAAAGGATTATGATTCTGGCTCATTTTTTTTTTAAATGGGTTTTGAAAATGACGAAAGTTCAACACGACTAGCTTCAGTATTCAAATATTTAGCTTGAGAAACAAGTTTGATTGCAAGAGGAGTCAAAAAACAAGACAAAAGATGTTTGTGGACATAAACTTGAGCTCAAGAAGTGGTGGTTTATCTGAATCCAGACTCCTCTCATCCTAAAGGTGAACCAAGAACTTTAAAAAAAAATTCAACATGTCTACCATTTTGTCTGGTAAGTGTCAACAGATAGCAATCTCAGATGATTCAATTTCAACAACACTCACGGCCGTAACGATGTTACGTTCCATGTTACCATGTATCACCGTTCATGAATAGTCGGTTTTGGAGGCTTCGGAGGCTTGGCTTTGAATCAATTACACACTCAAACGGAGCCTAAAGAGTCCTCGGCCTTGTCCTTGATCAATGTTAGACACATTTCGGTTGGTTTATGGCACTCGATGATTGTTACAAATAATGGAAAGTTATTTGGAGGTAGGTGTTTCTGGGAGAATGAGAGTGATGAGATCATGTTTTTGTATGGTTGAAATGGATCATACATTTATATACACGAATTTGGTAACTTGATAACATCTTTGAATGACCAATACGAATGAATGAATGAATGAATGAATGACTGTAATATGCATGACTCAATGCTTCATGATATAGTCGGTAGAAACAGATATGGTGCCTTGGGTATTGGAGAGCCTGAATCTTTGGATCAATTAAATTACACATTACCAGTGGAAGTTCAATTGCCCAAAGAAGTAAAAGTCATAAAAGCATGTGCAGGAAAAACACATTCGATTGCATTGACCGACGATGGAACTTTATTTTCTTTTGGATTTGGTATTGCTTGTGGACATGGACACACGACATTAACAGGAGTTCCAGAACCTGTGCAATATTTATTTTCCTATCGAGTGGTGGATTGTTCTGCAGGTGAAGGTTTGTGTTTTTTCTCAATAATATGACACCAGTATTAAGGAATTTATTAACTATTGATGTGACGTGAAACACATGATTTCATGACTCATCGACACTCCTTGATATGAACAAATGTTCATACCATCAGGACACAGTGCTGCTGTGACAGAAGATGGCAAACTTTTTACTTGGGGACTTGCCAACAGAATCAAACCTGTCATGGTCAAGAGCAAAGCAATTGATGATGAATTTTTTGTTCAAGTCGTGTGTGGAGCGTATCATGGGATCGCACTGACAGCAACTGGAAAATTATTTGGATATGGAAAAAACGATGATGGACAAGTGAATGGAATCTCAACTACAGGATTCATCAGTGAGGAAAGTATTGAGGAGATTAAGCATCCTCTTGGAGAAGGATATTATTGGACTCAAGTCAGTTGTGGACTCAAACAAACCATTGCGTTGGATCATTTGGGAAATGTATACATTTGGGGATTCATTAAGGATGGAGTGATATCCATGTCTGGAGATGTGAAAGGACCCACACTCGTTCATTTATCTCATTCCAGTTCTAAGGTGAAGAAAATCATGTCCGGATATAGCTCATTTGCCATTCTCACTCAAGACGGTAAATGCCACACATGGGGTTACAATTTGCATTACAATTTAGGACATGGACACAACAAATTTGTTCAGCAACCAACTCTTGTGGAATCTTTGAGTGCTGTGGCCATCAATGATGTATTTATGGGTGCTTATAATGTTTTCATCTCTTGTGGTTTGTCGGCAACGACTGATTATTCCAGACTTTTACATGAAAACTCGTATTTTGCAGATTGTAAATTAAGGGCAAGTAATGGTGATGAGCAAGTTTGTCACTCATGTATTGTGAGTGCTAGAAGTCCTTACCTTCCCGCGCTCTTGTTCAAAAACCATGTCAACAAGAATCAACTCTCCACATCCTCTGCCAAATTCTCCAGTGACAAGCTAAAAGAGGAAATTGATAATGCTTTAACCTTGGATTTTGTGGAAGATCGTAACCAATTATTGCAAATTCTTGATTTTCTCTATACCAATCTTTCGAACAACATTATGCATCCAAAAAAGTTTGATGACATTTTTAACTCGTATTTATTCAACACAGAGAAGAGTATTGAAATTTTGAAATCGCTCACCAACTTGGAGGAGGAGAACAAACTTCAAGCACAGATCTTAATTGATTTTATTAAGAATCAAATGACTCACGAGACATTGAAAACATTTTCAAAATGTGCATCTGGCTCCATTCCAGAATATTCGAGAGATCTTGTCAACTTGTACTCTACCACGACTGAGCTTGTGGATTGTAAACAATTATCTGTTTTCACAAGGATGAGCGACGTTTTGTTCCAACTCGACGATGATACCACATGGATCCATTCACATAAGGCCATTCTTTGTTGCAGATCTGAATACTTTAGAGCCATGTTCTCTATTGGTCAATTTTTGGAGAGTTCTCAAAAAGTGATTCATCTCGATCACACACCCAAAGACGTTTTTGAAATTTTACTAAAATTTATTTATACAGGAGAAGAGATATCTGAAGAGACCATCACTGCTGAACAAAGTGTTCCTTTATTAGAATTGGCCACTCGATTTAACGTTGAGACTGTGAAATTGGCAGCAGAAAGAAAAATTATTCGATTCTTAACTCCATCCAATGTGGTGCCCATGTGTAGCGTGGCAGATATGTGTCAAGCCCTCAATGTCAAAAAGTGTTGCATGCACTTGATCGCCAAACATTTCAAGACCTATCAAAGGGAGGATCTCGAACGTGATTTGGATCCATCACTCATGGAAGAAATTGAAACTCTTCACCGAGAATATAGAAAAGCTGCAGAAAGTCAATCAGCCAATGAGGAAGCAGTATTTAACTACATGCGTGAACAACAAGAGGCCGCAGAAAGTTTACTCGATAATGAACATCGTCAACATCTCGTCAATGAATACGACGATGACGATATGGACATGATTCAAACCATTCTGCATGGCAGTCATAATCCACATAATCCAGTACATGCTCCCTTTCATAGACACAATTCTCGAAATAATTCTTCACAAAAGAAGAATTGTTTGTTCATGTAATAATTATATTCGAAGGTTTGAGACAAATCCAGTAAATGATGGAAAAACCCAACCGCCAATTTTTTCATTTCAAAAAAAATGTCTTCACGAAAAATTGATGTTTCACCTCCTCCTGCTAAAGAAGCTCTCGTGGTGATTTTTGATGTGGGCAAATCCTTGGGAACGAGACCTAGGGAAGATTTTGAGAGAGCGAAACGCGCTGTTTCCTTGTTGATCAAAATGAAGGTGTGTGATTGTTCCGATTAATTGTGTTATGTAGTAATAATATTTTATTATATAAATTTTTATAAACGCCATCATGATGATGATTTCATATTTCAATTTTTATTTCACTCAACTGCATAGATGAGATACAATCCAAAAGATGAAGTCGGATTGATTCTAGTAGGAACCAAGCACACGAAAAATCACTTAAATGAAGAACACGAAGATGAATACAAACACATTACTGTGGAACAACCTATTGATACTGTTTCATTGAATCTTTTCAAAATTGTGGATAGTTTAAATATTGATACAATTGGCATGTCTTCTCAAGGCGATCTTTTGGATGCCATTATCGTTGCAACTGATATGATTAAAGTGAGATGTGGAAAACGAAAATACATGAAACGAATATTTGTTGTGACTGATGCAGGCGGATTGGAAATTTCTGTAGATGACGACACAAAAGAAGGCATCTTTGCAGGTCTCAAAACTAATAATGTTCTTGTCAGTGTGATTGGTATTGATTTTAGTAAGACGAGCGTTAGTGTAAAAGATGAAGACAACAATGTTGGTTCCTCCTCCACAAGCAACACAATCGCAAACACACCTAAATACAGAAATGAGACATTCCTTTGCGATTTGTGTCAAACGGCGGGTGGAATGGTTCTTCCAATTGAACAAGCCATTGATACATTGCTACTTTTCAGAAGTAAGAAAGTTCTCTCGAGAACTGCATTCAGAGGTGTTTTGGACATTGGTGAAACAATCAAAATTCCAGTTTGGGTTTACAAAAAGACTGAGAAGACATCTCTTCCAACAGCTAAAAGATTATCCCTTGTTTCCAGAAAAAACAATACTTCTGGTGACGGAGAAGTCAAAATTGAAAAATGTTACTATCAATATGATGATCCAGACAATCAGGTTGATAAGGAAAAAACAGTTAGGGCATACAAATACGGAAAAAACTTCGTTCCATTCAACGTAGTGAACGAGAAAGCCTTAAAATACAAGTCTGTGAAAGGTATTTCAGTTCTGGGGTTCACAGATGAGAAGAATATCCCAAGACATCACTTTATGGCAGAAGTTTACTCATTTATTGCAAAGCCTGATGATCCTTTTGCTCAGACAGCTCTCTCTGCTTTTATTAGAGCACTCTCAGAATTGCAGCAAGTCATGATTATCACATATGTGTTCCGTGATGATGCTGAACCAAAGTTAGGTCTTCTCTATCCCTATATTAGTGCAAATTATGAATGTTTTTATTTCACTTCTCTTCCATATGCTGAAGATTTAAGGTCGTATCCATTCAAATCATTTAGCACTGTTAAACATACCGAAGAGCAACTTCAAGCAGCCGAAGACTTGATCAATGCAATGGACTTAATGGAGGCTGACGAAGAAGGAGAAGATGGAAAGAAGGAAGCTCTTAGACCAACCAAAACTTTCAACCCACTTGTACAACACTTTTATGATTGTCTTCACACAAGAGCACTCAAACCAAATGATCCATTACCTCCAGTTGATCCACTAATTACCAAATATTGTTATCCAGAAATGAACGAAGATTCATTCTATAGAAAATTAATTAGAAAGACGAGAGACAAGAGGATTAAATTTAAGTCACTCTTTCCTGCTAAAGAAGTTGAGCAAGAAACCAAACTAGGAAAAAGAAAATACTGGTTTGCCATGCAAAATAACAATGAGATCACCCTAGAGTCATATAATCTAGAGCCAACTGTTGAGAATGCCAATGAATTGGTGGCCGAGGATCACATTGGCCAAACTGTTAAACGTCTTAAAGATGGAATGGGCGATGAACAGTTCAACGAAATTCAACAACGTGTTGGTCTTAACAATTTATTCGCTGAACAAGCAAATAGTGTTAAAACTACAAATCCAACGAAAGACTTTAATGACATGCTCAATAGAAAAGATGTCGACTTGGTTGATAAGGCAATTAAGGAAATGCAAAATGTTATCTTCAAATTAATCAACGACTCTATTGAAGACCAATATTACGAAAAAGTGTTGAGTTGTGTGAGAGTTCTACGTGAAGGTTGCATCAGAGAATCTGAACCAGAATTATTTAATCACTTTATGAAAATACTCAAACAACAATATTCAAAAGGAAAGAGGGAAGAATTCTGGAAAAATTACATCGTTGGCAACAAGATTTCACTCATCACTCAAGACGAGTGTGACGAAAGTGAGGTGACAGAAGAAGAAGCAAAGAATTTCCTCACTCAAGCTGTTCTTGCTGCACCTGTCCAAGAAGAAGTTGAAGATGAGAAAATGGGAGACAATGATCTCTTTGATGAATTGGAATAGCAGAAAAACTTTTTTCTCCATTAAATTACATATTTAATATTCATCGAAAGGATTTACAAAAAAATGTTCCAACATTCAACTCCCACGCAACACATCACCACCACTACCAGCACGAATAGTGGTAGTACTTTCAATCCTTTGATAGGACCTCCAAACCATACAAGCAATCAACAAGGCTTGTTGAGAGGAAGTAGTAATAGTATTCCGAAACAGCAACACCAAATGCATCATCAGCACACAATGCTGTTGTTAGGACAAGAAGATGAAGACAATTCCTTGTTCAGCTCGCATAGTGGCTCATCATCACATCAGTTATTCAATCGATCAAACTCTTCCACCATCAGTAGTAGTGTTGGCAATAGTAATTTTCATAATATCAGTAATAGTAATAACAAATCTACCTTCGGACTAACGCCATTAATTGGTGGCGGGATTAATACTACAGCAGGAGGATCTCATCAACACGGTAGTTTTAATAATTTCCATTCATCATCATTTTCCACGAGGATTCAAAATAATAACAATTTATTTAGTTCAACGCCAAGTCAAACTGAATTGGTGAAAGGCTTTCCGATGAATCAACAAGGAACCAATAGAGCACCTGGATCATCACTTAACATGAATCCTTTGATGCAGCACACAATCATCACAGAGACATCCACAACGGGAAATATTCAAGAAGGAGGATTGAATAGCAGTGTAAATTCAATGAATAGTTGGGGTTCGGGCTCTCCCTTTTATTCTCCGTTCTCAACTCAGCAACCATCATCTTCGAGTGAATTCTTTCCAAATACAACAGCTCAAAATCCCTTTCAAAGTTCGACCTCCTCCAACTTTCAGCAGCAACATTCGTCAATATTTCCTAGCGGTGTGACCACAAGAAATAGCAAGAGCAGTAATGTGGCGTCATCAAGACTATCGTACCTCACATCGACCCTTTCATTGGCTGATGATGATGACGATAAGTTTATGGGAACTGCAAATCCACTTTATGAAGACTCTGTTCAACAATCACAGCAATATTTAGGGAGGAATATCGTTTCATCATCAAGCTCTACATTATTTTCCACTTCAGTTTTGTCAAATCAAAACACAACCCCATCACATGGTGTCTCACCATCTCCTTCAAGTATTTCGGAAAGAACATCTCCTGGAAACAGCATCAGCTATAGCAATGAAAATACGACAACACCTTCTCCACCACCTCCTCAATTTTTATCATCTACGCCAGAATATCATAATCGAGTAATGGGATCATCGACGACAATTATTGGAAATGGTAATGTGTCACAAAAATCATTTAATAATGCAGGAGGACAGATGAATTTTCTGCCTACGAGTTCTGCATTTCCTCCTAATGCATTTCATCAACAAACCATGTTTGGAAATTTTCAAAATGTTATGTTTGTGAATGTGATGCCACCTCAAACAAATTTAGGTCCACAAATTATGCCCAATATTGGAATTAGCCCTTATGTCGTTACTAATCAACCAATGGGGTTTGTTCCAATGAATGGGAACAGTGGCTTTTTAAATACATCTCACCAGCCATCTCAATTATTGAATGGAAATCAGCAAGTTGCTCAGATATCATCGGTCGAGTCAATTTCAAAACCATTACAACAACCAAATAACTCGGAAAACTCTTACTCGTTGTCTCAACAACCATCCGTCACTCCTGGCGTTGTGCCTCCTCAACAAAATTCGCAAAATCAAAATATTAATGTATCCAAAATTTCACCTATTTCTTCAGCAGACGAAATTGCAAAGCAAAAAAACGAAATGAAAAACATTGAGGAAACTAAAAACGTTGTCACGACGAAACAAACAAGAGCTCCAATCTCTAACTCAAACAAAGAAGAGAAGATGCCTCCAAAATCCGCTGCTAAAAAGCAGAAAAACAAAATAATAGAAATTCCAGAGAAAACTGCTACTCGACAATCAACAACTGATACAACCAAAGACACAGAGAAAACTGAGCAAGAAAAGCTAGATGAAGAACTTGCTAGAAAACTACAACGAGAATTTGAAATGGAGTACTTGAGGAGTTTGGACACTAGCTCTAATTCGAATAGAAACAAGGGTTCTTTTGTATCTACATCCAAAAAGAAGAAAGGAAGCGAACTGAGTGCTGACACAACTACTGAAGATAAGAAAACAACTGCTACTTCTTCTGCTTCATCGAGTAATTTTTTCAGCGTTTTAGAAAGCAGTCCTCCCACTGATGCTTTGGAAGTCAATCACAACAACAGTAAGACCTCAAAAAAATCAACAACACAGCCCCAACAAGCATCAACATCGAAAACATCCAAAAAATCAAAGAAAAAGAAAAAGTCTACGGTAAATGAAGCTGTAACTAACACTGGGGTGGATGCAACAACGAACAGCCACGCAAACGAAGATTCTAAAATTCAAGAGACAGCGGAAAATAGTGCTCACAAAGAAGATGCTTCAAATCCGACTCCATCCTCTCCTGAGTCAACAATCGAAAAACCTCAAACAGAGACCACACAGGCAGTCGTCACGACAAATTCATCAACCAAAAAAACGAACACTGAAGACTATAACAAACCATGTAAGGATCATTTTAAAGGAAAGTGCAAATTTGGATCTGGAATTTGTCCATACTCTCATGATCGATCATTCTACATCAAGTATCAACAAGAGCATCCTGATGAATTTCCTCCTCTTCCACAAACAAAATCAAAGAAAAAAGACACGTCTCAAGAAGTTGTAGAGCTTGTTCCTCAAAAAAAGATAGAAGTATGTGTGAAACATAGCTCCGTTCAGCCATGTCCCAATGGCAAGAATTGCAAGTATCTTCATTTTTCAGATATTTCTCAGCATGACCTCTACAGAAAGTGCTGCACAGGACACTCGGATAGAATTTGCAAATGTGCACCTCAAAATGCTTCTCCAGTATTATATGTTGAAGGAGTGACCAAGTTATCAAAAAAGCAAATGGAAGAAATTACAGAAAAATCATTTATGAAACCGGTTGGAGTTTTTAAAATGACAGAACAAGAGCTACTCTCAAATTTAACAGAACTCAAGATGTTGTCTCCCAACGAAAAGAAACAACGAAGATACCAATATATTTTCCCAGATACTTGTGTGAAATTTGTGATTTCAAAGATTGAACGATCAGAAGCCAATCGAGTGAAAAAACTATTCAATGAAACCGAGGAAGAAGAAGGTAGAAAACGAAAAGCAGAAAGGGAAGGCCAGAAATATGACCAAGAAAAGGACGATGAAGCTAATCCCACATGGCAAATTCTTGGTCTTGTGAGTCATCAACATTGTATTTTGCGCTTTATTGAGGAAAGACTACCGCTGTGCTTTGTCACTCCAGATTGTGATCGTTACAATGAAGGAGAAATATTCGATGATGCACTTTATGGTCATCACGTATCTTTCAAGCAGCGTCAATCATATCCTACCATTATTGAGAGGATATTTGAAATGGTAGAGCCAGATGATGAACCTGAAGAAGAAATTTCGAAAGAGTTGCTCTTGATGATGCTTGGTAATGCGAAGAAATGCTCAGGATCAGGATTTTTCACAATGGGATGCATTGGCCCATTTCAAATGTAAAACACGATTATTTTAATTATTTTATAAATATATTAAAGACAAAGCTTGATTAAGGTCTCAATGTTTCGTCAAGAAGGCTGTAAGCGTGGTTTGCTTTCGCTTCTTGGTTGGCGTGGTAGACGTAGTTGACTCTGGCTTTTTAGAGTCCTCATTTCCTTCGCTTTGTTTTTTTCGTTTTTTCTTGGACTCTGTGGACTGTTCTGACTTTTTAACAACCTTAACTTTGGGTGGAGTGGATTTTGACTTTTTGCTTATTTCGGTGATTCCCTTCTCCTCAGCGAGGTCTGTTGTTGATTCTTGACTGCTGTCCGACGACTTGTTTGGTTCTTCTGCAACAACAGTATCCTCTTCATCTGCCATCTTTTGTGCACATCCATCGCCAACATTCTCCGTGCTGAATGGTGGCTTGGTTTTGAACTTCACTTTGGGAGGCGACACAGGTGATGCTTCATGATTTTTCAAAGTTTTTTTGAATTGTCGAAATATCTTCTTCGCAACCTCAGAAATGCCTTGAGATTCTCTTGCTGATTGATCAAACCATTTCCATTGGTCAGCATTTGACTTTGATTGTAAATCCTTAATAAGATACTTGCTACTGCAACTGTAAATATGATTTGTTTGATTAATGTGTGAGAAAACATGATTCACAGTGGAATGATATTCGAAGCATATCGAACTATTATTGGCATCAATGAAACCTTCATCAATAAGGAATTTTTGTAATTTGCTTAAATGTAAATCCGAGTCTGAAGAGCTCGCACCTGATTTTCCTGAACTGCTATTTTTTGATTTCTTTTTCTTCTTTGATGACTGTGACTCTTCTTGTAGATTTTCAGAAGTATCGTCTTCCTCTTCTGAAGGGCTCTTTTCATCAAAAACGACCACAAGTGGAAAATGCCATGTTCCTCCTAGAAGCTGCTCGTGCCGCTGTTTTTCATAGAGACAACTATCATTGTCGTCATCCTTGTAAAATATGCAACAAGATACAATTTGAGTTCGTTTCTTTGTCTTCTTTTTTTTAACTGGATAAATTTCAACGGAGTTAATTTGATCTTGCTCTACTGCTTTAAATGCAGAACATACATCTGCAATGGGACATTCACCACATTTTGGATTTCTAGAAAGAGTCATGACGAGTTGGGTATGAATGAATGTCATTGTGTAAGTGATGTGTATCAATGGTAAAAGCTTCACTCACCTTGGAATGCAAATAGTTCTTCCTAGTTCCATAATTGCCTGATTCAAATCACCATATCGAGTTTTAATAGAAGAAGAGGAAATTTCTTCATCGTCGTCACACAAATCTTCAATGTCTCTAAAATGAGATATTAAATTGTCGGCCATTGGCCAAAATATTGACGTTGCTGTTTTTTGAACAGCAATATCTTCCTCAATTTGTTTTAAACGAGCAAATACACGAAATACATTTCCGTCAACAATACTGGCACATTTTCCAAATGCAATGCTAGCCACGGCACCAGCTGTGTATTTTCCCACTCCTTTCAAGTTCATTAATTCTTTCGCATTATCAGGTAATTTGTAAATAATATTGTGAGTTAAACTGTTGTCCTTGTAATGAATAGGTTTGTTGTACTCTTGAACGACGTATTTCGCAGCAGCATGTAAATTTCTTGCTCTTTTGTAATAACCTATTAGGGATAACATTATTAAACGATGATAATCATTCAATTTTCAGTTGAAATAGTTCATATTGAGTGACAAATTAAAAATAATTAATAAAAATCATAACAATAATCGAGGAACAAACAAATCAATCAACGGAAATGAGTAATTCAATAGAATTACATGTGTGTACATACCCAATCCCGACCAAGCACCATGTACATCATCATCGGAGGCATCACTCAAATCCTTTATCGTTGGAAATCTCTTCATCCATTTCACGAAATAATTCTTCACCGTTTCCACTTGCGTTTGTTGTAACATTAATTCGCTCACCAATACTTCATAGGCTCGTTGATGAATTTTCATTTCTTTCAATAGTTCATCATCACCCGGATTGGATTCATCGGAGGATGGACCAATGATTGTACTTGCTTTTCTCCATGGCAAATCCTTCTTATTCAAATCATACCACGCCAATAACTCTCTCCAAATGTGTTCTCTCTCCTCCGAAGAAAAAAGAAAATTCTTTGCAACGGTTACTTTGCGAGGGAGTGAAGTCATTTTTTGAAGTTTTGAAAAAAAATTCTAACTCGATGGTGGTAGTTATTCATCTGTGAAATAACGATTTTGAATTCAAGATTATTTAACCCGATACAGAGATTCATGATGAACGAAATTTGAATGTTTACTGCAACAATGACTCTTTTGTCGAATTTTTTCACTTTTTTAAATTGATTGGAATCAAGCACTCATCGGCATTAGTGGCCACATTATCATGATTGAAATGATGAGCAGTGCCACTATCGCCATTTTGCAGCAAATTTAAACATTAGGATCGGAGGTGGTTACAGTTTCAATAGGTGCTTCTCCTGCGGGAGGTGGAATCAGAGTACTTTGCATTCGTTGTCCATATTGATCCTCACTAGAATTTGGATTTCCAAAGATGTGGCTCTTTAAACGTTCCTTTACGTAGTCTCGGGTTCCTCCTCCTTCACCACTCTCACTCATCACACGATCGGTATGAAGTTGATCATTACGTTCATAGAAGATGTTATTTTCCGAGGTGTTTTTATTCTGTAAGGTTTGGGAAAGATGAGATTCATCATTCATAATATTGCCAGAGTTGGTTAATTGAAGGACCTGTTCTGCTTTTTGAGACATTTTCTGTTGAAGTGTACAACGCTGCATGTTTGTTTTTGCTGGATGGATGGAATAGGAAATTTGGGAATAGGAAATTACTCGTTATAGGGAAAATGGAATGGTCAATTATTATGTAGTCGTCCTTAATTGATGATGAGCTCGAACCTAATTTAGAGAATTACCATGAATGGTTGATAATATGATCTTCAAGCTTTGCGAGGTACATCAAGACAGTTGAAGTAATAGTGAGAAGAAGCAAACTTCATTGGATGTATTCGTTTTGGTTTATTATTCATGAAGTGAACACTTGACGAGTGAATCTATCACTCCCGATCACGGACGAACAAGTATGGAGTGAATCGTTAATGTTTTCATAGAGATTTAATATTCATCATCTCGGTTGCCACTACCTCCTTCTCTATAACCTTGCTCATCCTCACCGAAATCTCGTTTTCCTTCGTTGTATCTACTGCCAAAGATCTTACTCTTAATCTTGTCCTTCACATAGTCTTTGATACCTCCAACACCTCCTTCCTCATAGCCACCTTCATCCATGGCAGATCTGTCCAAACTGCCTGGACTATTGTAATTGGGATTGAATTGATCATCATTGAAATCTCGACCTTGATTTCCCTGGAAGACTCCGCCTTGTTGTTGAGGATCCATGATGTCATCATTGATATTATCACCTCGATAATCTTGATCTTTGTCCCAAGACATGTGTAGTTGGTTGGTTAATTGATGAATTTGTTTTTATGGAATTTATGATTCAAGAAGAGCTTCAAAGCTTGGAATGTGTTAGAGAATTGATCTTCTATAATCGAATGACGAAGAGTGTTAAAGAAGATTTTTTCCATGTTAGGAAATGAAAACGTGCAGCTAGCACATGCAACAAGTATTAAGGACATTGAAGGTTTCATTTACAGTTTCCAAATTTAATAATATTTAAATATTGAAAAAAATACACAACCAGTAGTTTTCATGGAAGATCAAAATTCCTCCTCCAACGATCATCATCAAGGCTCAACATCCTCATTGTCATTATCCGATGAAGGGAGAAACCGCGATGGTGTTCAAGAAGAAACCCTTAATCAAGAACAACAACAACAAGAAGAAGTGTTGGCAACTCATGATGAACAGTCGCTTGAAGATCCGGATGAAGAATTAAGGGAACGTATGAAACGATATATCGAGAGTCGTGGCGAGAATAAAGAAGGAGGCTCGCAATCACTTCGTTCCGATGATGATGATAGCTATAACCATGAGGAAGAGTTCAGCACGATCATTGCTTCTCCCAGTAGAAGAAACCATCTCACTACTAAAATGATGAGCCCACTCGGAATTAAGAAATCACATCAAAAAGTATTCCTTGAAATGTTTCATCAGACACTTCCAGAAAGTATTCATACTGTGGATGAACGAGAAAAGAAGGAAACGATGGCAGCGACCATTTTGCAAAAAGCTGTGAAAGGATTCCTAGTGAGAAGAAAATACATGAAACGGCGGGTGGAAGAGGCAAAGAATAAGGCTGAATATGAAGCAAACCAAATTGAACTAAGTGACCTGAGGAAGAAGAGACAAGAAATGACCAACCAAAGCGAGATGAAAGAGCATTCCCAAAAAATTGTAAATTCTATTCAAGCAAGCATCAAACGAATTAAACATGGAGAACAAACAAGGCAAGAGAGCGCAGCCATCATACAGAGGGCATGGCGAAGATACAAAGAGAAAAATCCCAATTCTGAAAAGCAAATTCAAGAAGCAAGTACCAAACTGATTAGTCAGATGGAAAATTCTGAGTATTTTGGAGAACGAATGACCATAGAAAATTTGATGGTCCTCCTTTCAAACTCCACACAAATGGTAAATCCCTATATTGCAAGACCAGATTATTCCTACAAAATGTCACTGGTGTAGTTGAAGTTCGAGCTAACACAAGAACTTTTTGAATGCGTCCTCGTTAAAATTTATTTCATCATCACTATTTTCAAATAAAATTCGTACGCTCCTGTGATTATCTTCGAAACATCCCAAGAGCAAAAAATCACACACAACAATGCCAAAGAGATCATCGAAATCCTCCGAGGATCCAGATGTCATCGAACCATCATCATCAAGAAAATCTGCAAACAACAAGCAACCCACTTCCAAATCCTCTAAAGGAGTTCAAAAACAACACAAGATGAAAAAAGCTCTCCAATCAGCTCTTGTCGAAACCTTCCACGCAAAAACTCAAGCCGAATGGAGAGAGTGGCTTTCCACTCACTCTCAAACGAAACAAAACATTTGGCTCCTCCTCTACAACAAGAACTCTGGCACGCCATCCGTCACGTACGAGCAAGCACTGGACGAAGCTTTGTGTTTTGGTTGGATTGACAGTACGGTCCGCAAAGTCGATGCCCACTCCCGAATGCAATACTTTTGCAAACGTCACCCTGCTAAAAGTAAATGGAGCAACAAGAATAAGAATCGTGTTTCTGTATTGATCCAAGAAGGTAAAATGACCGCTCATGGACTTTCTGCCATCCAATTAGCCAAAGAAAATGGAATGTGGGACTTTTTGAAAGATGCCCACGATTTGGTGTGTCCTCCTGATTTATTGGACGCATTCGAAGAACAAGGTGAAGAGGCGAAACAAAATTTTGAAGCATTTCCACCTTATGTGAAAAAGGGAATTTTAAGTTGGTTGTGCGATGCCAAACGTCAAGAAACAAGAGAGAAGAGAATTCGAGAAATTGTGGAGAAGGCAGAAAGAAATGAGAGGGCGAGATTTGATTAATGATTTGGACTTCAAATTTAATTTTACAAATCTTGTGTATGGCATGAGGGAATTGTCAGTTGTCATCACTTGTTGGATTTCATTTGTTCCTTAATTCCTTCAATATGGTCATACCAAGCATCTACACCATTACTTAAATCTTCGAGTTGATAATTTCTTCCAGGCTGTTTAACATGTATTAAATTTCGCAATCCGAAAAATTTAAAAAATTCATAATAGATTTCAAATTTTTTCACAAATTCACAAAATTCAATAAATTCCAACAAATTTCCAACAAATATTGAATTCCATTCATAACGAAATTTCAATCCATGAATTCCATTCATAACAAAATATTTCCACTCGATCATGATAATCCAACTAGTACTTACTGTCTGAATGGTAAATTCTCTCGAATTCTTCTTCACCACATACAATTCATTACTCCACGGTATAATTCCTTTCAGTAACATCTTCTCTGGATCAATATATAAAATTCTTGGTTTATCCGTGAGTATTAATTGTCTCTTTTTTGCAGTAAATCTTCTTCTCTTAATCACAAGAGCTGTATAGACCACATTTTCATTCTTCATCAAGAATTTACTCCATCGATCATTGAGAGATTCTGTTAATTCAGAACCACCTGAAACGGTACGTCTCAAATATCCATCAATGACAATTTGTCCCGAAGAGGACGAACCAGTTGAAGAAGAAGATTCAGATGAAGAACTCAGTGAACGAATGTGACCATTGGTTCTTCTAAATGGACTATTGGGTGAGGAAGGTGTGGTGGTGATGGTGAGTGAAGATGATCCATTATTACCATTGTTAATGTGAAGAAGATGATTCGAAGCTCCATTCAAATGTGACAAATTAGGACCTGGATATTTTGAATTGATGAGTGGAGGAGTCTCTTGTCCCAATTGTGAAAAATCAATTCCCTTAAAGAAGGGATGTTTTTTAAGTTCACTCATTCCTCCTCGTTGTCTACTTCCTAGTCTTTTCTCTGCATCGAATTGACACACTTGTCGAATGAAATCGACAGCATCTGAATCCAAATCTTCTTCATCTTCAATGAAAAGACCTTCTTCTTGAACGGCTGTGATTTTTTGGAAAATTAAATATTGTGACTCTCCGTCAAATAATTGTCGTCCAGTCAGAAAATGATAGAGAATGCAACCGAGAGCCCAAATGTCAGAACATTCCGATTGTGGAAGATCTTTTAGAATTTCAGGTGAGACGTAGTGAGCAGTGCCTACAAAGGTTCCTTTCACATAGAGAACTGGTTCTTCAAATTCTTCACCGTCAGAAGTCAATGGTTTTGTGGTTTTGAGAATTTTGGCAGTACCGAAATCGGTGATTTTTAAATGTAATGTTTCACTAAGAATTAAATTTTCAGGCTGTTGTTGTTGTCATTGAAGTGACGGTAAGAATGTGACCACAAGAATGTGAAAACAAGTGCCATCATCATCACGAATGGAACAAATAATTCAATTTCACACATCATCCTTTCATCCCGAACCAATTCCAAATTCACTTACCTTCAAATCTCTGTGAAGAATTCCCTTGCTGTGAATAAATTCCAATCCATTGACGAGTTCTGCCATATAGAAACGAGCAGCTTCCAACGAGAGAGGTCCATACTTTTCAATGACGGAACCCAATTCACCACCAGGTGCCAATTCGAGAACAAAATCTAAAATGATTATCATATGTCCACATGAAGAATTATCATGATGATGATAATGTTGTTGATGATGATGACCATGATGAATGGATAATGTTGATAATAATGATGAATGTGAAGGGTGATGGGCGATGACGTCGCGTGTTATTGGATTTAGAAGCATCACAAGACAAGTGGCATGGACAAAGATGTTCAACATTTAAAAAAATCAGGAATAACAATTATTGAAACATAATGACCGATTAAAATGTTGTTAACAACATAAATGAGTTCCGTTTTCAATGTTTTTGTGTATTCATTCATTTTCCCATCATCATTAAAATTCACACACAACCATTCACAACCATTCACAACCATTCACAACCATTCACACACCCACTTACATAAATGATCCTTATCTTGGAAAGTACAAAATAAAGAAATAATATTCGGATGTTCCAAAATGTTTAACACTTCCTTTTCCATTTTCACAGTATTGATTTTCTTTTCCTTGATCACAAAATCCTTTTTGATGACTTTGGTTGCATAGAAGGTTCCGGTTTTCTTGAATTTAGTGAGAAAGACTTCAGAGTAGGCTCCTTTGCCCAGCTCTTTAATAAAGTCAAAGTCCTCTCGAGTGTATTTGGACATTTTTTTTCTCGAAATTTTGGGGATGGGCAGAGAAAAATATGGCAAGGTTTTTTTTAGATTGCGCATTTTGGCGTTTGACAAGTGAGAGGAAAAGCAATTCCAAGAAAGGACGATTGTGAATGTAGAAACATATTTTGGTGGTTGTTGTATAGACTGATGAGTAAGAGGGAATATTTCAACTGATTTGTTTCAAATAAATAATATTGCATTGTATGATTCATTAACTTCCACCATGAAAAATTCTAATTGTATTCTATTCTATTAGATTCACGCACGTTGTTACTTCTTTTTACTCTTTGTGGATTTGCCAGAAGTACTTGTGGGTTCTGTGGTTGCCACAATTTCCGCAGAATCATGTTGCTGTTTTCCACATTCTAATTTATGTCTTGGCCAATCTTTTCGTTGACATTCCACACTGCAATAGGTGGCTTCTCTACATGCTCCACATTTCTTTAAGGTTTCACTGTTGTGAGTGCTTTCCTTTCCACAACACAAACATTTAGGAAGTGGACGTTTAGCCTCCTTTAAAGGTATCTTGAGGAGTGGGTATTTAGATTTCACAAGTTTCTCTGCTTCTTCTCCAAATTGTGAACCAATTAAATCGTAAAAGACTTGTAACTAATGGCGGCGTCAATGTTCTGTTCTCATATGGAGATTGGAAACCAAAGTTCATCTCCGAGTCAATGAACTTCAACAATGCATTCACATCCATCTTGTTTTTGACCTCCTCATCTCTCAAGATTGCTTGTAAAATTCTACAGCATGCGTTTTTAATATCACGAAATAATCTAGTTGTTCTCGACTTTAAAAAGTCCATTAATATTTCCACAAAATATGTGTCTTTCACTAAATATTTTCGGAATGAGTCATGCAAAACCATAGAACAAACACAAAAAGCGGTTCTACCCCATATAAATTGTTGTGCTTGTGTTAACTCTGCTTTTGAACTTGAAAACAGTTTCAGCATTTCTACCATCCAATAGAAGCACATATGCTCTAATTTTTGGCCTTTCTTCGATGTTCGATTCATCGGATCTGAGAAAAATTTCTCTCTCTGCTCTGGATCAAATAATAAATGGTTAATGACAGATAAATAATTGATAAACGCATAACACACAGGTGTGTTTGCCTCGGGCAAGTTTTTGGCACCAAATCCGCTCAAAGTGTCACTTAAAGGAAAAACTATTTCTTTCAAAATAAATTCAGAGTATTTAAAGTTGTCCTTATAAAAGTACTCTCTCAACGAAGGTTGTCTCACCATTTGAGAAAATAGGGTAGCAAATGAGGGTATCCAGTCATGATAGTACTGTCGTTGTTGTGAAAGTTTCCAAGAAAATAGTTCTTCAATTAAGTACTTCTTTTGTTCTAACAGTTCCAAGAGATCCAACAAAATTTTACATTCTTCAATCGCAGTTAACAATTTTCTTTGCTTTTTTGGGAATAGTCCTGTAGTATGATCGATTTCAGATGGTATGGAAACATGATAAAGTAAGGTGGATACAGTTCGAGCAAGCGTGCTGAAATCTAACTTATTCTCTTCTCTGTCAGGCAAGGTTTTAGCTAACGATAAGTTATCAATCATGAGTGCTAGGAATTGTTTTTTAAACACCAAAGCCATTGGAACAGCTTCATTACATTTGATCATCACTTTAAAGCACTCAGCAAATCCTTCACTAATCATTAACTCATTCCTGCCAATCATCCAGCAATACATCATCGATTCTATCAATTTCGTCTCATTAAGGATGTACCTGATTCGAGCAATTTCTGAGTGACGGGTCATTGCCGAAAACATCTCCTGGATGAGCCAAATACAATCATGGACCACTTGCAATCTCATCTCTTTCTCTACTTCCGTTTCTGTGCTAACTCCAAGAACATTGTCAAATAATAGCTGTTCAATTCTCGAAATAAAGCCATCTTGATCAATAAGATAGGTATACAGTGGTTTCATTGAAAAAGCTTGATGTGCGATTTTCTCAACAATCATAATATTTTCAGTATTACATTGGGCCAAGAAGAATAATGCATCATCCATGCGCAAGCTGTTATCATTCTGAATGTAATCAATGAAAGGTTGAATATCAGGCTGAATGAATTCAACAAAATCAGCCTTTACGCAATGTTCATCCAAAGTCTCTTGAATATACTCCTTTACATCGTTAATTTGTACAATGTCATGGATTCTGTGATGTTGGGATAGTGGTCGTGAACGTCTAAGAGATAATATCCTGAACTGAAATTATTTAACACAGTTACCAATAATGTTGGATTACAAAAAATACCTACTCTATTCACTAATGTCGCAAAACGTATCAACTCTTGTTTTTGAACTTGTTCAAATTTATCTCCATGCAACTTTTCCAATGATAGCCAACGATTCTTTGGCTCAATATTAGGAAGAGAGTTTTGTAACTTGTGTTTCATGTCAGATGGGGTAAAAATTTCGGGATTGATAGTAAATTTGTTTTTCATATTTGGATACTTTCCAACTGGCATTTCAGTTCCTTTACGCATAATACTCAAAATATGAAGTCTTCGTTCATGTTCGAGGTTTCTCTTCTTTCTATATTCCTCTTTTGAGTCTTTTCCAAGAAGGTAGGGCTTAGTTACCAATTCTTCTGTACCTGTGGCTTTACAGAATTCATAAAACGAGCCTGAAATTTCTTCCAATACCATTTCTCTTTCAAACACTTCTTCAACAATCTCAAAAACAGATTTCGAGTTCACTTTCATTTCTTTGAGGTCCAGAATAATTATTGAATTTAAATATTCATCTTCGCAATTCTCAAGAACTTGTTTGTATATCTTGATCAGAGATTTCATGTATAACTCTTGACCCTTTTTTTGACAAAAGGTGGACAAAAACTCTATACATCTGATTTCGAACAGGTACTGTGCTCCTTGCTTTTTCTTTTCTTTGCTGCTCAGCTTCCGTTTTGATGTTCTCAATTCATCCATGAGCTAAGTTTCCAGCACATTCCACGAAATTTCTAAATGGCTGAACAGAAATTTGTGGAGACTGAAATTACACACAGTCTCAAAACTCTCTTCATACATGATAAAGTTACAAATTCTGATGATGTGTCTTCTACGAATATTTGTTTTCACAAAATCGTTATTGGTGAGAATGTTCAACAAATAAATGAGCTTTGATGCAGTTGGTTCAGGCCAAAGATCGATCATAAAATCAATAAATTTGTCTAGATGCACATCAGATTGGAAGGCCTTTTGCAAGAGTGTCATTTGGCCATCCCACAAATTATTCTTTTTCAACATTTCCTCGACATATTGCTGTTGAGTTTCCTCGTTTTCTATTTTGTCGTTCGGAATCTCTGGTAGGCTGTTTTTAATCAAATTTAGCAATTTCGCTCCATAGTCATAAACTCTCTTGATACGATTTTGTTCCTCCTCACGAGCCTTTGCCTCTTCTCCTCCCCAATAATAAACAGAAAAATCAATTGTTTTCATAGGTCCTCTCAGCATTCATCAACTCTCTCAAAACCATTTCTGGTGAACCAAGTTGGCCAATTTGCGTTCGTTCCAAAACTTTCCAACGAGGAATTTGGACTTTGTTGTTGTCCCAGAACATTTTTCCAACGGAGAGGGTGATTGAGAGGATTTTTGTTTGGGAGGCATTTTTTTGTAACACTTTCTTTGGGATGATTTTACAATGAAACCACAAGACTTTCAAAGAATCGAATGTTGTTGCTTGAAATATATACATTTCAATATATACATATATTTAAAATTTGTACATATTCATGACCTTTCATTCAGGAATATCGACCTGAATAGCGACATTCAAAACTTTTTCAGAAAGAGCAATAGCCGTTTTCAAGTTCCGAACAATTGTTTTCATCATCCCTGAAAAAATTGTTCTCATCCAAGAAGATGACCACCACCACTCACTCTCGATTCAGAATCACCACCACCCAGGTGAGATGGTGAGAGGACATATCCACATCTATCAAATTGGGGTGCAAATAGGAAACACACAAAAACAAAATGAACGCACACCTTCCACGATGGATGGATTCTCCACGATCCTCCAGTAGTACTATTCGCAAGAAACAGAACAGCAGTGGTTCGGAAAGTCTCAATGTTCAGAGCTGTGTTGTGGAACAAAATTCAAATTCTGAACGTGCTGGTCCAATCATGATGCATCATAGTAACGACATTTCTCTCATCATTCGTTTCGAACAAGTGCTTTCTGATCAAGAGAGTCGAAGGTTATTTCATGAATTTCTTAAATTTCATCGAACAGAAGAACCATTACTCTTTTTGAACGATTTGGAAGAGTATCAACATGAGTATGAACAGTTGATTTTTCAATCGTCATCAACAAGAGATTCAAACCGTGTAAGGTCCTCATCCTTGAAAATTACTGCTAGAAAATCTGTGAAATTGAACCGATTGTCCATTTCATCGAGTTTATCCGTGGACTCCTTGTCAAGTTCTTGTAGTTCTAAAAGCAGCTTTAATAACTCGAGCTCAATATTCATAGATGATGGTGTACATAGTCACAGTGTTCATGTACACAATTCGCCCTTTCTCGAAGTGGGTTCAACAAGTATTGATATTCCAATTCCTCCTACAAATTTCTCTCCAACTTTACACACCAAAAGAAAGTCTCTCAAAACACATTCCAAAAGGTTATTCAAAGAGTTAACGCAAATTTTCGACAAACTCCAAAAAATCATTGAAAATTACATCCGCAATGGTGCTAGGCATGAACTGAATATTGGATCTCATCAATTAGTGGTTTTGGACATGTTTTCGACCATTTATGGCAATTTTTCACACCTCGTGAATTCCTCTTATGAAATGCATTCCATTGAACATGCTGTTAGCACTCTTCTTCAACAGATGGATCCAGAGGTGTTATTTGCGAAACTTGTACAAACTGTTCATCAAGATTTGAAATCTGAGTTATTTCCTCGATTTGTACGAAGTGAATTGTTTTTGAATTTGGTGAAAGAAAAAGGAGAAGAATACTTTTTGCGACATGCCACAAATTCTCCATGTGTTAGCCACGATTCCATCCCACCCTTGCTTGTTTTAGATGCATCAAGAAGTAATTCCATTTCTAAACAAGTGTTAACTTTTGGTTTACGTTTAGCACAGGAAGGTCTCAATCATTGGAAACTGATTCATGAAAAAGTGACGAAGAACGACCACGTGAAAATGCGTCTTTTCACCTCCGAGAGAACTACTCTACCAATCATGGGAATGGACGAATCAACAACAACTATGAAACGTTCAATGAAATTTCTCAAATGTGACCTTGAAATACCACAATCTTTCGAGAACGTAGTGAACGCATGGATTTCATATTTGGAACATCAAGAAGAAGTCATCCTTCGAGATTATCTACGACCAACGAATATAGATGGCGCATGCCAGGTTGGAGAAACTCCTATCTCAGATTTGGACATTCTTTCACCTAGCTCTCCTTTGTTATTACCAGCAAGTGATTGTTCTCCCTTTTGCATTCAAAAATGTGATTTTCATATGGACATGCACATTCCATGTGTGAAAAAAAGAACCTTTCCAGCAGTTGCAACCTCAGTCGGCGATGGACATACCATGTCCATGTTTGCATTTCGATCGATTGCATGCTTGGATGAACATCATTCATCATTGAGCTTCATGCCTTGTTTAGGGTTTTTCATCTTTTACAAATTAGGTGAAGACATGACACGAGTGTGTCACTTACTAGCTGCCGATTTTTCCTTACCATTCCTCAACTCAGATCTGTTGTATGAATCATTTTGGAAAGCGAGAGGTTCGAAATTGGCTAAAGAGTTGAGCCAGCAATGTGACAATCCGTCTCAAGATTCTTTACGATTTAAACAAACCATCAGGGAAAATGCAAAAACATTTTCCAACTCATCATCTCCACCACAATGGTGGTACCAGATGACGTCTACGACGACATTCCTTGATTATAAATAAGAATCATTTAATACTAACACTTGCTTGTACACAAAAGGATATTATTTTGGTTCTGAGAAACATTCACCAAGCCGCACACAACATTTACTGAAACTCCCCAGTCTCCATAACGTCCATATTTACATTTTCATTTTGCTCACTCTCGCTTGGCTTCACATGCAACTCCTTTTCAAGAAGAGACATGGGTGGATTTGAGGGATTTAAATGTGACTCTTCCACACGTGCTTCCCATTCCAATTTTTCATGTTCTCTCTTTAAATCCTCCTCGACAATGGCTACTCCTCTTTCATCATACTCGACAGCACCAATCAATAATAACTGTAAACCCTCATGACTCAAGAGGGAAGGTGGATTAATCTTCGTAAAGGTTTTTCCATGAAATAGGTCAATGACGGATTGTGGAATTTCCTTATGACCTTTTTTAGAAAATGCACTGCTTGAGACACCACCACTACGAGACGAGACACTAGGACCTTCTGTTGCTGATGATCCACTACTGGCCATATACGTTTGAGGATTCTTTGCACTCAAAATCAAAGTGTCCTCTCTTTGAATGCCAAACTCAGCTTGAACACTATTAGGTTCCCAAGTCTTGGGAAACTCCAACACATAGGACAAGTGTGTATGGTTCTCTCGATGTTCAAGGAGCTCATAGAGTCCTTCTCCAAGTAACCGACAAGCACCCAATTCTCGTTCACCACGAGTGAAGGTTTCATAATGTTCCTCGGAGAGACTCTTCTTGACGATTTCATCCACATCGGAATCCACTTGAGAAACAATGGCCAAACGTTTCTCTCCCATATCTGGGAGAGTCTTCTTTGGAACGATCAATACCCGTGTAGGTTCTTCCTCTAATCTTTGTGCATGTCCTCCTCCAGAAACGATTCGATGTGGTTTCAAGACGATCAAGAGTTTTTGAACCTCATTCATCTCTTGAACGTGTTCTTTCATCACTTTGGGACGATAAAAGAAGAAGATGTGTCCTCTCTCGAGAACATGTACGTTATTATTAAATTCTTTGAGAGTGGCTGGTTGAAGAGAGGAAGAAGAAGAAGATGAATGTGCGTGGGAGTGAGACATTTTGTTTGGAAAAATTCGGTTAAGTGTTGGATTTAAGGTTAAACGACCATACCATGAATGGAAATTGCTCAAATGGATCATAATAAGAGATATTCCTCTTATCAAAGGAACATTTACAATTTTGTGGGCTTTTGTTTCATCATGCAAAGAATAATTTGAAGGTATGGAAATTCTTGGTCAATCAAAGTGTTAGCCAAAAGAATAAAAGCTCAAAAAAAAATGTTTCGAGTTTCGACATCATCACAGAACTTGTTGAAATGGAGTGGAAAATTCTTTGCTCCTTACGGTAATTTATCATCATCCGTGGTGCTGAGTCGTGGTGTCATGATTAAATTCTCAATTTCGGGAGGAGAAAATCAAGAACGATTCAAATCATTTTCATCATCATGGGACAAAGATTCTAAAGTCTCTTCTTCATCAAAAAGAAAACAAGATGGCGGCCGATTGGATAGATCAAAATACGTTGATCAGCTCGGAGAAGGTAAAGGTGTTAGTAGTGGTTACTCCAAACCAGCTCCAGCAGAACGATGGACAGATAGAAAAAAGTCAGCCGTAAAAGAGGACAAGACAACATCCAAGCCTTCTTCTTTTGAGAGCAGGAAGCCTGTTGAGCGAAGAAGCTCATTCCGTGATTCCAGAAGAGATGATTGGGGAGAGGAAGCCCTTGCTCCACCAAGAAGAAGTTCACGTTATTCTGAGTATGAAGATGCAAAGCCAGCCAGCAATAAATTTAGAGAAGAAAGCGGTCGAAGAGCCTCGTTCAGTGGTGAGAGCAGGAAAGATTTCAAATCATCATCAAAATTCGAAGAGAAGAACAACAGATTTGAACGAAAGCCAACTTTCAGAGAAAATAGAGATGAGAACAACAGATTTGAACGAAACCCCTCATTCAGAGAAGAAAGATCCAGAGATGAGAGTAGAGTTGAAAGAAAACCAAGAGAGGATAGATATGAGAATAGATTTGAACGAAAGCCATCCTTTAGAACAGAAAGAGAAGATAGAGATAAATTTAGAGGAGGAGACAAATTTGGCAGAACTAGATCACCATCCAAACCAAGATCTGATGATGACAAAATATTTAAAACAAGTTTCAGACCTGCCAGGGGAGAAAGGACTAAGAGAGAGTTTGATGATGCTCCAAAGAAAAGATCATTTGAAGAAAATGCTCCTCGAATGGAAAAGAGTCGATTTCCTCGTGGATCAATATCTGAAAGCAAGAAGTTTTCACAAAGCAAAGATTTCTCCAAGGAATCTCAAAGTTCTAAATCAAAGCGACGTTCTGAAATTGAGCAAGACATAGACGAATGGGAAGAATTCCAAGATCAAAAACCATCTAACAAGAAGACTACCAAAAAGAAGATCGAAAAAGCTGATGAGGTTTTGAGACAACCAGTAAAAAGCCCACGTGCAATCGAGAGAAAGGCCATGTTATCCAACACTGGTAAGCATGCCACTTCGGCAGGAGTTGCACATGTGCTCAGTAAGTCCAGAGATGAGCAAACGAACACAAAGATAGTGAACCAGCCACTTCCCAATGTGACATTTATTACCAATGCGAATCCCTCTCAGCGCAAATATGATATGGATCAAGCATTTGATTACTATGACAATGGTTTGAATGAGAATGGAAATGAATATATGGATGAATTTGATTATGACGATGATTATTTTGGAAGCATGAAAGAGTGGGAGCTTGATAACATTCTTAGCCATTTCAAAAAGTAAAATGAAAAGTGTTCTCACATGAATAGGTTCATTCGAACGAAACATGAGAACATTTTGATTTAAAATTTGGCCAAGAATGTTTTGATTTTTTAAGGAAAGTGAATCTAACCAATGGCAAGCCATCCAAAGTTTTGAATTAATTTACTTGAACGATATATAATATTTTATGATCTACTTTTTATTCAACCTTCGTTTTGGAATAATCACCCAATAGAACATTCTTAAGAGTCAATATCCATGTCACAAGTGTGAGAGGTGTTAAAATGGTGTGCTCCAAGTCTGGCACAATATGAGTACCCAAATTTGGCAACACTCTCCAACTCGTTCCAAACAGCAACTCATACTTTTTGAATCCCTCTTCTCCCTGACGATGCCAAACGGAACAACAATCAAAGAAATAAGGCACCCACCAATACAAGGTTTGCATCACCAAAAAGATACTCAAAAACAACACATAAATCACTCTCCACACTTTGGATCGATGAATGAAACAAGCAGCAAACAAATGTGGAAAGGAATTGATCCATCCCGACAAGATATTGGCATTGTGAGTGGCAATTCCCAACGCGACACTCTTCGAATGTTGACATAAAGGAGGAATCTCTAATTGCCACACAAGAAATTCATAGAGAAAGAGAACAAGTTGAAAGTATTGAGAAAGAGATCACCCATATGCAGGCATCATGTGAAAACTTTTTTTAAATTCTATTAATTCACCACCAAAACGAGAATGTGATGATTTTTTTTGATTGTTTCTCCAAAAAAAGTTCGCGCCAAGAAATTGGTCTCAAATGATACGAAGAGATTTTATTGAATTTCTAAAAAGAAATCTTCACAGGGTTCACCATCACCACTACTACGGCAAGGGAATCCATTCCAGTTCAATGGACAAGTCAATAGTCTTTTGAATGGAGTGTCTTGTTGTTTATGACAATTACAAAAAAAATGTTGAAACGGTTGTTGACTTTTAGTAGTAGTGGAATGGATGGCACACGATTGTTGTTGTTGAAAAATAAATGGAATCCACTCCTTGTTGCAACCATTCCGAGTGGTTATCAGGATGAGGGATTTATGAATCGGAATGTTGGGAATGTTCAATTCTCGGAGCAAGGATGGCAACGATGGAAATCTTCATCAATGGCCCAATCGTCCGATGCAGATTCGATGGAAATGAAACATCATCGTGCGTTTAAAACAAAAAATCAAGAAATCCATCGGGAGGTAAACAATAAGAAGAAGCATACACAAAATAACTCCAAGAAATTATCCAGTAAATTGCATGCTACTAGTACTGCTAATGGAAAGAACAACAATAATTCAAATAGAGTGGAGAAAGTCTATTCTTCTAGAACCCTTAAACAACAAGACTCTCAAACAACTCTACGAAATCCAAACCATCAAAATGAATTTCAAAAACATGATACAAAAAGAAAAGCTGTAAATAACAAACAAAACCAAACGAGAGAAAGAGTTGAAAAAGGAGCTGCATCGCCAGCCAGCCACAAGGATGACACTAAATCTGCAAAGAATTTACCAAACGTTGAGTTTTCTATGAACTCAACAAAGGAAGAATCTTATAGAAAGAAGAAAGAAAGCAAATTCAATGACCATGACGAGGATGATTATGAAATTGGAGATTATGATGAGGAATTAGAAGAATTCGAGGACGAGAAATCAAAAAGTAAGGGCAAAAAGACTTCACACAAATCTGTCAACGAAGAACAAGTTGAGGTGATTGACATTGTTTCAAAGGAAAAATTGAACTCCTATGTACAAATGTTTAACAAACCAGGAGTGTCAAGCAATAGGAAGTTTAGAACATTACCTGTTGTCGACTCGATACTTAAGGAAATATTTCTTTGTGGACTTGCAAGAAAGGGAATGAAACAGTTTGATTATTTAACATATTTGATAGGAGGCAAAGAAGGAAAAGCAGAAATTTCAGAAGCCTCAAAAAAGGAGCTCGAAGAAATGGTGAATCAAAATAGGGTCATTGAAGCTCAGCTCAAACGTCAACAAATAGTGAAAAGAACAAACAAAACCAATACCATTTACAATCAAGCTGAATTCAGAGCAGATATGCAAGTTAACGAAGAATGTGTCAATTGGATATTTAAGAATAATAGAATGAAATATATAGGATCTGTTGGTCTCTCTGAGGAAGATGAAAAAAGAGTTATGGAAGAGTTTGAGAAAAATCAATTAAAGCAAGAAGAAAATGATGAAGAAGATGAAACCCCAAAAGAAAACTCTCAAATAAGTCAATTAACAACGGAAGACTTGGAATCAATGTCAAAAGAAGAATTGAATACTCTTCTTGAAAAAGAAGAAAATATTTATGAGCTTTATAAGAAGTATTATGAACAAGCGGCCAATGAAGAACAAGAGGAGAATAATGAACAGAAAACAACCAAGGAAAATGAGCCAGAAAATACAACGAATAACTTTAAGAGAAAACTCTATACCATGGAAAGAATGATCGAAAAAACTAAAGGAATTCCTCAAATTGCATTTATTGGAAGATCTAATGTTGGAAAGAGTTCACTCATCAATGCAATTACAGGACGAAATAACTTGAAGGCCTCAGAACGCCCTGGAGAAACTAAGGATTTAAATTTCCACCGATTTGGAAAGGCTTTTTGTTTAATTGACATGCCTGGTTATGGATTTGCTTTTACTAAGGATAGTTTTGTCACACAAAAGTGGTTGGAGTTGATGAAATCATATTTTGTGAATAGTGGTTCAGATTTGAAAATGGTTTTCATGCTAATTGATTCTCGCCTCGGTCTGAAGAAGAGAGACGTCGATATGATAAAATTCTTGGAACAGAACAAAGTGCCCTTCCAAATTGTTCTTACAAAGTGTGATTTGACGTTTGTGGATGACTTGGCACGCATGGCATTCAAGGTTTTCAAACTAGATCCCCTTCGAAAAGGCTTTACGCTCAATTATCATGCCAAAGATGAGACCACAAAGGACTATCGAATGATTTTTGTGAGTGCTAGATCCAAAACTGGAGTTGCCAGACTTAAGGAAGATATTGTGTTAAAGTATAGCAGTTTTGACAAAGAAACATGGAAGAAAAATGTCAAGAAAAACGTTGTTTTGTTTGTTTAAGCAAATCAGAGAGATTTGCAAGATTAACAATGAATGTTCATCAGTCTCTCGCGTTTTATTTTTGAAGCTTGCTGCACATTTTAAGAGCATGATTTTCCAAAAGGCCCCCAATTTGATTCAAGGAAACTTGTTGGTCATCTCTTAGCATTCTTATTTGGGCCAGCAAGGGTACAATAAAATCGAACAAAATTTTCTCAAGAGCTTCTTTGGCCGATTCGTATTTTTGGTTCTTGCTGGAAGATGTTTGTTTGCTGGATTTTTGATCGACACTCACATTTGTTGCGTGTGACGCCACTGAGAAGTTTGCTAGAAGGGAGTACATTCGTGACATGAGACTGTGCTCAGTGCTTGAATCGAGTTGTTTGTTTTTAAAAGAGGTTGCAAGTCCATGAACGAGCAAACGCAAATCCAAATTTGATGTTTCAATGGTCACAGTTCTGTTGTTCAACAGGGTATCATGCGCATGTTGGAATGCAAAAATGTCACCAACACCAAGAATGAGTGAAATACTAGACAAGAATAGTAGTGATCTCTGTAAGTTCTCCAAAGCAAATGGAATTGGGATGGAGGAAGCATACGTGTTAAAATAGGCCGACTCTAAATCATTAAACACAAAGGAAAGCATGGCAATGGTGTCTTGTACAAATTTTCTTCTGTTGGAATATGAAATGTGTGAGTCCAAAACTTCTGAAGTGATCCAAGTGAGAATAGATGTTAGCATGTTATTCACAGATTGTTGTGACTCTGTTTGGTAGCCATTCACTGCGGCTTGTCTTAAAAGTTTCAATGGAGAAATATCATCGGTTAATTTGGCATATTGACATCTCAATAATAAATTAACGAGCAGTTTGTCGCTATTCTCATAAATGTGTGAATGAGTAATGAGGGTGTGACTTGTTAAATTGTTGCAAATCAATACTTGAGCAAACTGTTCGATCATTTTCATTGCTCTATCTCCAACTTGGACTGAAATGGAAATTGAAAATGGATTTTTCAGCGAATTCGAAGGGTTGCTTTTGACATTCAACAATTCCAGAGATCGATCGGATACCAAATTGGCAATCTTGTCTTCAATAATTGCAAGCACTTCGTCCTCAACATATTTTCGCACGCTAGCCAAGTTACTTTTCACTTCACACTGATGTAACTTCTTCAAGGCGTTGAAAATAATCGATTCATCGATTTGTTTGGTCACAAAAGTCAGATTAATCCAGTCATAAATTAATGAGCAAGTTCTAGAAGGTGGAAACATGGCAATAAGCTGTGGGAAAATATTTGCAATTTCAAGCTGTACAGGTTTAGCTAAAGAAAGGAAAGATTGAGGCTCACACAAACTTGACATTGCTGAAATGCTGTTAGAAGAGGATGTTGTTCCTTGTGCGTCCTTACAGAAGAACCTAATGCAGTTCTTTTGTATGTCTTGAGAAATTTCATCACCATTCGATGAAGTAGATCTTCTGAAAACATCAAGGATTACTTTTGACCAAGTAAGCTTGGGAAGTTTTTCAGTCCATAACAAATTATGAAGAGCTGAATTTTCTTGAAGTTTGGTTTGCAACGATTCTTCTTTTTCTAACAATGTCAATTGTTGCACAAAGTACACAACCAAACCACTCTCGCTTAAATATTTAACAGGAATTCTATCTGCATTCTCTAACACATGATCTTCAGTCTTGTAAATACTTGAAAATATTCCAGCAAAGAGTGACGAATATTTTCTGACCTTAATAGAAAGTTTTGGCTCTGTACTTGAACTTCTGAAAATATCGATAGCTCTACTTGCTAATTTCTTGATAGAATTTTTTGGTAATAAAATCTTATTAAAGAAGATACTTCTGTAAGTTGAAATGGAGAGTGGCCTTTTCTCTGAAGATTGTAATCCAAACACGTCACTGTCATCTGATTTTGATTTGGAAATTGGTGAGAATAAATCAACACCAAGCATGCATGCAAGGAATAGCAAACTACCTATTTGATAAGGTGATGAATCTCCTTGCGAATATACGTCTTCATATTGCGTAATGGCATTGGTAAATTTTTCTAGATACAATCTTCTGAAATGCTTGCCAGATTCTTGATCTTCTTCTCCTCTTCTTACAGTTTCACATAAGGCACCAAATAATAATGATCCATAACCAGCACTGACATACATGTACAGTCGAAGATAGGATGAGAGGTTCTTACCCTCGAGTTTTTGAAGCAAAACATCATACATGTCGAGATATTCTCCAACTTGTTCGGAATTCATCTCATTACAATGGTAAAGAGAAAGTACAATTTGTGATAGTACCATACAGCTTGGAATGCAAATTTCCAACAAATTGGAATCCACGCTCTTTGGATCAGAAATGAATTTTTCGACAACTTGTTGTTCTTTTTTTAACTCATTAAGAATGGTATTTGCTGCTTCAATTTCCCCTACACGAATGAGAGTATCTGTTACTTGTGCCATTCCGAACAATAAGTTTGATTTTTGCTTCCAGTTAAAGTTGAAACTCTTAATGTGTTTAAAAGCTTCAGTGTGTTTCTGCTTCTCATCTTCTGATTGAGGTACAAATAATTGTCTACTATCGTTAAAGCATAAACTGAACAAGTTGTTAGCAATGTAATGCAAGAGATGCAACCCTTTTTCATAATTGTCTGACTTGGATAAGCAAAGATTTTTGACAATAATACCTAATGCTATCGCAGGTGATGCTGATGAAATGTCTTGATTAGAGTTTTCGTTTACCATTCCATGAAGTTGTGACAGTAAAATTTTGGTTAAATCGTACAACTGAGAAAAAATGTGAATTTCAAAGGACGCACTTGCGAGGACCATATTACAAGCGTATTTGATGTCTTCCTGTGTTTCATTAGAAGATGATAATTTCTTTGTAACAAGTTCTATAATCTTCAACACATGATGGTGAGCATTAATTGGAAGAGCCAAACACAATCCAGCAAGAGCCAAAATATAATTTCCAGTGGTTGAAGGAACTGTGCTCTGGTCAATGCTGGTTTTAAGGTTAGAAAAGACTGCTGCAAAAGCATCATCAAAATGAGTTTGTGAATCTTTGTCTCTGAAAGACTCTACAGCCGTAAAGAAATAGTCACGAGACATGGAGAAGAAGCCTTGAGTAAGAATGAGCTGGGAAAAGAAGTCCTCTGGACTGCTGCCAACCACAATATCCATCGCAAGTTCGCTCAGCAGTCTTTTGAATGCCTCTGTCTCAGGAATTGGAGGTTTGGCCTTTGCCAAATTTCCTTGCCATAATACAGCGGGAGCTGTGACTTGCATATTCTTCTTACTTTCATATTGCTTCACTACAAAGTCAGCCAATGAATCAAATTTCTCAAATGATGTGAGTCCAATGGATTGAGTGCTGGCCTTTTTGTCCTTCGAAACGATTGAAGTGTTTTTTGGTTTTCTTAATTCTGCCTTAAGCACATGCTGAATCATTGGAGTTGCAGCGAGCATGACATCTTTCGAAGTTTCAACTTGCAGCCTCTCTATTAAGACAGCACACAGATTTAACAGCCAACCGCGTCTAATTTCTTGCTTTGCAAAGATGCTTTCTTCACGTTGCTCTAGAACTTCAGATCCTATTTGTTGAGGTGTATCTTCATCGTCACTCTCTTCAGTTTTCATAGCATAAAGCATCACATGCAAAGGATACATGCTCAAAGTTTTAAATGCAGCTAATCTTACTTGTTCATTGTCGTCACAAGTATGAGTCCATAAAATATCAATAATTTCTTTGACTTCATGCTTGTGTGGCGAGTCATAGTCAACAAATAAATTGAACTCGTCATCTTCTCTTGCCTTCTTTTGATTTTCAGTCATGTTATCAAATGAAATAGGCTCAACAGAGCATTGGAAGAATTGGCACATGTCCCTCCTCACCTCAAAACTGTGTTCAGCATTTGCCAATACATTTTGTTGAATGACTTTATACCAAACGGTGTAAAAGTCTACAACATGGTTCTGACAAAGAATTGTTATTGCCTTAAGCGCATAACCAAGAACTGTTGCGTTGTTCTCTTGGCATAGCATTCTAGTAATTAAAGGCAGCAATTCTGCTCCCTTATCAATCTTCAAAGTACAAACTTCGTAGGCAGAGCAAGCTAAGGCTAATCGTGTTTCAATGTCAAAGTTTGATAAGTGGTCATAATTTTCAATCTGTACGATCTGGTTATTGGAATCACTTTGGATGTACTTGGAAAAGGAAAATAAAAATCCTTTCAGCTTGGTGAAAAATTTCTCATTTTGTTTCCACAACTCGGTGAACAACCTAATGACTCTGGGCAATAGATCCTTATTGTACATCATATTACTTAGAATTTTCACGATTGGAGTAACATTAACATCGTTTTTGGTGCCTAGCTTTGGTAGTAGCTTCATCAGAGCAATGGTTGACGATGTGTTTGTTTCTTTGGGTAATTCATAAAATACTAATGGTTGCAATAATAGGCCTCCCTTTAGCGTTATTATCTCAGATGTCAGTGATTCAATGGCTTTCACGATTTGCATTCGAATATACTCTCTGTTGCAAAATTCTCGTCTTGATAACAAGAATAGCATGCCAATCGTGCTGCAAACATAGGTAGCGTTGTCAATGGCTTCAGAATTTCTTGGAATAAGGCTAATCACAGAATACAGCCACTGAACAAGGAACTCTTCATTGACATTAATCTGTTCATTGCTTTGATGCATCATTTTGGCCATTAATCTGTAGTGGCATGATAACATGGCAATCTCATAACGTTGAAACACTGGTAAGATGTCACCAAGTTTGGATAAAATGCTATCGGTTTGGGTTTGTTGGTCATCGTCGTTATCAGTTGGATTTTCTGCTCGAATTAGGTCAACAGAAAACTTTCCTTTGATGAAGGACTCAATTTTCTGAATACATCTAAAAGAAATCGCTCGATTTGCTTCAGTGCCACTTGTTGCTGTATGTAATAACACAACCATTGGGTATAGCAAATTGGTTGTAACAATCACGTTAAATGAGCATCCTCCGAAGGAAGTATTTCGATGACTAGTGTTTAAACTGTTGAAAAATTCTTCGAAATCATCTAAATTTTCTGTAAGTAAAGTTACAAGCTCTTTCAGAATTTTCATCCATGAATTAATTTCGATTTCAGTTTCAGCATTAACTATAGAATTACAGATCATTGGGATAAACTCAACAAAGTGTTCCAAGCTATTCTTGACAATATCAAATAAATAATTAAAATACATTTCTATATCCACCTGGTGATGATTCATCTCAATATACAAAGACATAAAATGTCTATAAACTATAGATCTAATAACAGAAATTTGTTCAAATTCATTTCCAAGAGTATTGAGATAGGTTTCACAAAAATCTGGATCTTCTGCTTCAAGCGATGCAAAGATCGAATCAAATTGTAACACTAGATCAAGTACAGTTTTCAGAGGTGAAAGACATGTTGTTACAACATCAGAATTAACATCAACTCCAAATGCAGGTAAAAAGTGGACCAAATATAATACTATAGAGTAGGCTTGCTTCAATAAGCCAGCTTTGAGCTTTTTCTCTTCATCAGTTTCTGCATCAAAGGACAGCGCTTTCTGAGTTTTGAAAAGAATTACCGCTCTCAATTCAGTCAAAAGCTTCAACTTTAAATGGGTTGAGCTCATAGTATCTGTTCGCAACATTGTTCCACTTCCCATTATATTTCTTGGAATGGACTTATCAGAGGGTAAGCTCTCATCTTCTTCATATTGTTCGTGGCGAATTTCATTTGTCTCCACAGAATGAAATAAGTGTCTATTTGTGAGGATATGGCAAAACAGGGGAGAGAAAAATCTAAATAATTTAGCAAATTGGTATTCCGAGTTGGTCAAATATGAGAATAATTGGTTCAAAATTTCAACAAGACATTCATTACGATTTTGAATGAGCATTACCAACGGAGAGCCTGATGTACCCGAAGTTAAATTCATACAGAGCCGTGTGACTTCCTTTGATGTCTTTGAATGATGGCTGTCGTTGTGATGTTCGGTCATGAATTTGCCTAAATAAATTGCCACCACCGATCGTGTTAAATGTGGAACTAAAGCAGGATGAATTTGAATAGCAAACTTCAATAACTGCTCAACAGCATTTTGAACGGGAATGTCCTTAATGTGATGATGACTCTTTACGTCCAATTCCGTAAATATTTTCACCAAAACATCCAGCGAGCAAGTAGCCACAGTCCGATTTGACTTTTTACTCTTAACATTAGAAACCAACAATTGAACAATATCATTTGCCATTGATGGAGGTGTATTTGGATTTTTAATCTCATTGTACAACCCAAGAATGGCTTGCCTCTGAACCATGACTTCCCGAGAGGCGAGTTTTTCTTTGACCGTGTTGGCCAGAGCGAGGCTTTGCTTGTTGGCTGAGTTTTGCATTTTTTTTCAAAACAAAAATACTGAAATTAATTCCAGAGCCATCACCACATCATCTTTTATTGAAACAGCATCACATTATTCCTTTTTTGAATTAGATCAAACTATTGAATTCAGATAGTGATCACTATTGAAAAATTATCAATCCATCCACTAGAATGAATTTTTCCCATCATGATACTTCAGTATTGAGGAATTCCGATCCCAACCACAGCGAGTCCATGATGAAAGAAAAGTATGATCGTGGAAATTTGAAAAATCTTCCTCCAGAAATGATGGCTGAAATTTGCGAGTATTTATCATAGAGAGTCTTATTGAGCGATACATGGATGATACTTTTGAGATATGCCTTTAAGAATGACAATAATGATTTTGATTCGGACTTTATTGAATTTCAGTTAAGGAATATTGTGATCAAACAATTCAACGCTCATTCAACGGAAAGACCTGTATCATTGATTGATATATTGTGTACAATATTTCGATCGACATCTCAAAATCTTGGATATTTCCTTCATCCATCCCAAATGCACTCCCTTTCTGCAAGCATGACTAACGTTTGTCGTTTTCTGCAAGCTTCCACTTATACCTTTTTGGGATTATCCACATTTCAACACCAGGAACAGGTTTATGGGCAAAATTACCATGTTCAAGATTGAAGGAAATATTCGAATTTATTACACAAAACAACTTTATTTATTTACTAAATACAGCACAGACACACAAGATGCAAGTGTCTGTCAAACAACAACTCTCAAAAGTGTATTTACCGTTTGAGCTAGATTGGTGCTTTTGTGATGATGGAAGATTATCCAAAACAAGTATCTTTAAAATTTTGAAGACAGATAGATATTCGACACCAAAACGAATACATGGACAACTTTCAATGCGCAATAACAAGATAATAATTGAAGACCTTCGAGAAAAGGATGTAAAGTGCAACGGACAGAGTATCACACTTCCGTCTGTTGCCTTCTATCAATTTATGGACCTACTAAAAACTTCAGTAGGATGTTATTCTTTGTCAATGCAGAGTCACTCTTGCAGCACTATTGGTTTCCATGCTATCACCCAAACTCAGCCATAGTTTGTGATTTACAACGAAAGTCAAATTTGATGTCCAACATTATGGAGCTTACGGAAGACACACCTTCTCATCGATGGTTTTCTTTCAGTTTTCGAAGTTCGTTGTTCAGACCAATCATCAATATTTTCTCAAAATTGACCAGATATTTGGGACTACACGATCGCATAGATCCTCTGAGCTCAATTGACAATATTGTGTGTTCATGCTCATCTTTTACAAACCAAATCACTGCGCAAGTCTATCCATCTACCCTTATTTTCTAAACTATTCATCTAATAGCTATTTATTCACTTTTTTATTTTTTTAAATTCACGAAATTCTTTATTGAACTGGTCCTTTAGTAGAGAATTCTATCAAAGACATAATTTTTCAAACCTTTCGATGGCTCTTTTTTCAGCTCTAGATTTACTTACATTTTATGGATATCCTATCAAGTGCATGATAGCATGGTATTGGGGTTGTTTTATCGAGCAACATCTTACACTCTTTGAAACCTTTTTCAACCTCTTCTTAATTTCACGAATCATCAAAGTTTGCACTCATTTCATTTTCAGACATTACCGTCAAAAGGAATACACATTCACCATACCCAAAGATCGCAATCTTTTCAAAGAAGAACAATAGTTCAATCATAAAAAAGTCAACAAATATTTAACAACAGGGATTTTATTGAACTAACCAAATATTTCTATTATTATAATTTAATAAGTTAATTGACAACATTTGCAGAAAATCTCCACGAAATGCTCTTAAATATTTAAATATTCAATATTCTGAATTCAGAATAAAATAAATTTCATCAAAATTGTTTTAAAAAAAATGAATGTACGAAGGGCAAACATTTCCGATTTGTTTTTAATGCAAAATTGCAACTTGAGTTGTCTTCCCGAAAATTACCAAATGAAATATTATTTGTATCATGCTCTTTCATGGCCTCAATGTGAGTTTATTGCAGAGGATCGTCCAGGTCATTTGGTCGGATATGTTCTTGCTAAAATGGAAGAGGAATATGATGAACAAACGGATTATCCTCATGGACATATTACAAGTCTTTCTGTGCTCCGATCGCATAGAAAGTTAGGTATGGCCAAACGATTGATGAATCTTGCTCAATCATCCATGCAAGAGAGTTTTGATGCTGCCTATGCAAGCCTTCACGTACGAAAGAGCAATAGTGCAGCCATATCGTTGTATCATAATACTTTAGGATTTGAAGAGCACGATATAGAGAAGGAATATTATGCAGATAAAGAGGATGCTCTCGATATGAGGAAAAAGTTTAGGTCCGATGTTGATTTCAGCAAGAAAAAACAAGTCCCGAAGAAAAAGAAAAAGTAGTCGACATGAGGATGATGATGTGGAGCTGGTTGTTGTTGTCGTCATTGCTTTGCTGATGATATTTATTGCTGTAATTCCAGAAATTTGGAGGAATAAAGATGACAACAACACGTTTTAAATCAACAAAAGCAATTTATACTTTTATGAGAACACACCAATTTGACGCATTCACTCAGTATTTAACACCTAAATATCTGTGATAAAGGTTTGAAATGGAATACTTTTCATACCCAACTTGTCTGGAAGATAAACTTCCTCTTTAGCTTGAAAATACGGAACAAATAATGCTTTCAGAGAGTCAGATTCAATCTCTCGGTAAGTGTTTTCACTGATGTGAATTTGATTAGCTTTACCTGTTGCTTCCATGAGCTGTGTGGTTGTCACTCCAGTTCCAAATAGATCATACGTCTTTTTAAGTCTTCCCACGACGGCAGCAGTAACATCTCCACTGTTTCCTGTGTGAATTCCAATCCTCACTTGAATATTTGACAATCCATTTGTGATGTTCTCAGGTCTTGTCATTTCAATTTCCTGTATGGATCGTATCATTTCAAGAGCAGCTCTCACACAATTCTCTGCATCTTGATCTGTCTCTTTGACAATTCCAGTTGCTGCAAAATACGAGTCGCCAATGGTTTTAATTTTTTCCAAATGGTAACAAGTTGAAATTTCATCAAATGACGTGAACATTTGATGTAGAATTTTCACCACTGTTGAAGCAGGTTGATTGGAAGAAAAATCCGTAAATCCAACAATGTCACAAAACAACATGCTGCACTTTTGCAGAGAATCGATCACTTGTTGTCCCAGAGTCAATCGCTGAGCAATATTCTTTGGAAAAATTCGCTCTGCAATATTCGTCAAATGCTCCTCACGTGTTGCCATTGAGGTGCAATCTCGAACGAACGCCACAAAGGATGACTCATTAGTGACAGGATCAAAAATTTCAGAAACCCTTAATTCCATTCGAATGATCTTTCCTCCATTGACGACTCCTTTCACCATACGAACAGAGTCTACCACATGTTTCTCTCCAGTTTTTAAGTACCTCTCGAGATACTTGTCGTGTTGCGCTCGAATTTTAGGGGGACACAGAATTTTCACATTCTTTCCCACAATTTCTTGCTGATATGTCATTTAGCATTCATGTGAAAGAAGTGCCATGTTCGCCATGTTCACTCTTTTCGAATGCACTCAATTCCAACTTACCTTTGAATATTTAAAGGCAGAACAAGCTGCAGAGTTGAAAAATTGAATAATCCCTTTCTTATTAATTGCAATAATTGGAATGACAGAGAGTTCCGTCACTGCTTCACCAAACTGAACTCCATGCAAATGCTTCGAATCTTCATCACTTTGTTTCACCTCTTGAATGTAGGCTGCAAAATGTGTTTGATCTGTCTTGTGCAGTGGTAACAATCGAACTTTCATTGGAAATATTTTCTTGAGTGTGGATGCTCGACCTGTCAATGATCGAGTGTTCATCAAATCTTGTTTCCTAGCTTTCCTTTCCTCTGTGGAGATCCTCTCAATGTGTTCAATATTTGGTAATTGCAAATTAAAAGAATGACAAGACTGCCACGAAGTGATGGACGTTCTTCGATCGTCAAATTCACTTTCCTCATCATCATTCATTGAATCTTCCATGTTGCTTTCTGAAGTAGAAGGTTTCATAATTTCATAGGGATGATTTGTCTCTTCCACTTGATCATGTTGCATCATGTCACATGGGTGACGATGAGTGTGATGATCCTCACCAAGATAATTCTCAATGGCATTTCGAATTTCATTTAAAGAATCCATTACTAATAATTCGCTCAAATATTCTCCCATCACTGCAAAGGAATAAACTCCAAATAATTCCTCAGCTTCCTTATTTAAGAATTCGATCATAAAATGACGATTGAAAACCAACACTGGAAAACCACAAGAATTGACTTGATGAATGAATTCATTCAACATGAGGAAGGTTTCTGACCTTGGAAAGGATTTCTTTTTAGATTGTGGAGAAGTGGGAGTGGTGGTGGTGGTGGGGATGATATTATAAGTAGTAGTCGTCGTATGGATGAGAGTTAGTGGTGGTGATGAGGATGATTGGTGACTTGTGCTTTGAAATTTCTCCAGAAATGGTTGATGAGCAAGAAGAGGACAAGGATTAGAAGATTTTCTTTCATTCATTGAATCTTCTATTTTATGGACAAGACCATTTCCATGCTCCGTATTGAAATAATGGATCAATGATGGATCAATGATGACGGAATTGGTCATCTGCCATGGATGGTGACGAGACAAGTCATCATCATCCTTGTGTTGAGTGGATGAAAAGTTTCGACTCAGTCGACTTTTTATTCTTTTCCTCGGTTTTGATGTGACACATGTGGCCACTGTTGCGTATTGAGGTTGACTTTCTGAAACTTGGTGCACGACTCAAGTCCTGTTTGTGTTCAAAAGGGAAGAAGGAAATGAGAAGAGAGAAATTAGAGAAAAACAGTGAGAAGGAGAGGAAGAATGGGGAGGATCTTTTGGATGTTGTGGATCGTCTTTGCAACGATCGAGAAGATGAAATAACCTCAGCAATAGGTCCATGTTTGGCAGAAGAGTGAATACTTTTTACAGGGAAATTAATAGGGAAACATGAAAGAGCAAAGACGACGCTTTGGTAATAAAAGTGAACACTGAAAACAAAAGGTTTTTTTGTTGTTGTGTGCTGTCACAACATGTTGATGAGTATGTTTCTTCCCTCGTGAATTGAACGGCAGCTGAAGTATACCGATACAGTATCTGCCGAAATTCCAACTACGGACGACGAAATACCTCCTTTAGGTCTTTTAAAAAAATCGAACAATTGTTTTCAATTTCCTTTTTGAGTTGATGGCGTTTGACAGTACCACTAGTGATATTCAAACAAGAAGAAGAGATCACAATTGATACGAAGAGATAACAGTGAGTAGTAACTGTTACTGATTTCATGATATAATTCACTTCAACTTCTGTTTACTGACCTCCTTATTCACCACCTTACAATTCCTTTCTCCAGTCATCGAAAATTCAAAAAGAATAATTCGAAATGGTCTTTTGGAGAGATTCGCAATCATTCACTCTTTTCTCGAAAATCATCATTCATCCGCAGCACACAAGCTTTCACATAAAATCACACAATCACTATAACCTCCTTCAGGATGTGAAACTGTTTTCAATAACAATTCTCTAAATCTTAAAACAGATTTCAATGGATCATTTCGAGTGGAATTGTGATAAATGATGTACTGCCATCCAGCACTTGCAATGTCATTTGGCGAATGTCTGAAATTCTTAAATTGAGTCTTGTAATTAAATTTGTAAATTTTTGGATTCTTTTGAATGCAAAACTTGGGCAGGAAATTTTCAATAACTTCACCCACCATGAATACATCGTCATCATCTTTTTTGATAGATTGATGGAATTATCATTTGATTAATATTGCACAATATTGCATTTTCAAAGAAAATAACCATTTGAGAAGAATGATACATGCAATAATTTTCAAAGTTTGAGAAGAATGATAAATGCATCAAGGCAGACTTACTGTTTCTGACCCATGAGCCACGAGAGGAGCATCCAATTTCTACAGCAAAACCAAAATTCATGTTAATTTTTGATAGAACATCTCCTGTGCCTGTACTACTAAAAGTAGTCTGATGAAGTACATTGTATCCACAACTGTAGACTGTTCCATTACTCAACAAGACGAGTGTGTGATAAAATCCACATTTCACATCAACAATGGAGGCTCCCAAATTAAATGCAAATCGATCAAATTGGTCGAATGAATGTCCTCCAAAGACATTAAAAGTATCTGCACCTCGACAGTACAAGGCAGAAGACGAGGCCAAAATGACTCCACTTCCACAACAAGATCCACCAATGATGGTATCCTCAGGTCGATCTTTCAATTCCTCCCCGTTCACAAAAATTTTTCCTTTTTGAGAAAGGACAACATAATGTGTGGATAATGGACCTGTAATAAACGATTTGATGAAATCCCTTTCAGAATTTGGCTCTTTCTTGTCATAATATTTATAATTCTCTGGAAACAATCGTAAAACCTTAATTTCTACAGTGTTTGAACGTTGATATTCAAAAATTGCAATTTCATCTCTTGCAGAATTCACAGCAAAGATTTTATCTATATTCATATGAAATTCAGAAATAGATCCAATTTCTTTAGAAAGATCATATTCATAAATAGAGGCATCCACTTCACAAATGGTTTGTTTGTTGTTTGATTTCTGTGCAAGATCATCAGGTCCATAGCCCAAAATTTTCGTTTGACATTTGAGTTTTGCCATTCCTGGAACAGAAGGATGACCACACACCTCAGCAATGAAATGATCGGGTGTGACAAAGAAGAAATATCGATCACCAGCGAGTACTTTCTTGAAACGAAGTTTGGGAATGACATAACGATTAAATTGGCCACTGGATTTCAATGGAAAATCTGTTTCGAAACAATGAAAATATGAATCACGATACGAGTACAATTATTCATTGGAGATTTCGAATTGATAATTCATTTCGGAACCAAGTTCATGTCCACACACACTTCACTTACTTGAGGCTTCAAAATTTGTAGCTAGAAATACACTACTATCGCCTAAATCTTTCCACGTCGACGTTGATGAGCCTTGTTGATCGTGTTGATGATCATGATGATTGGTGTAGATTGGAGATGCTTGATTCTCCTCTTCATCGTTCGCCATTTTTTTTTAAAATCAAATTATTCACCTTTGCATGAACTTGACCCCCACATGGTCACCGTTTCAATTCTTCTTGATTTGCATGAACTTGATCAAAGAGGATGGAAAGTAACAATACAACAATCACTGAGAGAGGTATCCTGATGATTGGTGTTCTCAAGAACCATTCGATATAAAGTGTTGTGAAATTCCAAAGTCACAGAGGGCAATCTTCCATGTCCTGGTAAAAAACAAACAAACGCATCATTCAGTAAGGTACATGATTTTCCTCCAAAGATAATCGTGTGGTAATCTTTGGTGACTATACAGGACATTCCAACTCTACTGATGGGTGTTTCATTGTAATCAACAAATAAGATGGAACCTGTGCTTGCAAATTTTCCACCTACTGTGTAGTTGCGATTTTGAAGTCGAATCCAGGTTTTCGTACTAAGGCAGAATTGATAAATATAATCTAGGCATCCGTGACGATAGTTGTATCCACCATAAATAAATAAATAATCAGAGAGATCGTTTAACATGAATGAAATGTGTTCAAATCTCTCAACTGGAACAAATCCGTGCATATCTACAGCTATCCATAGTTTGTGAGAAATGTCAAATTTCCACAATTCTTGAAATGACTTGATCCTTTGATTTGAATCACATGCAAAATTAGAGTTCGAGCAATTCATGATTGGAATTCTTGATTGCTTCTTTTGAAACCAAAAACTTACCCTCTCCTTATTCCTCCAAACACATACAATGCATTCTCTTTTCTTGAATATACACAAGAATGAGAACACCTAGGTTCTGGATGGTCTTGCTCCTCCTCATTCGATTTTGTTAAATCGCTTCCAGATTCATCTTCATTTCGATCTTGCCACAAACAAGTCATGGTTTGAGTGTCGATATCATACTCCCATACGTCCATCAAACAATGCGACAGAAATGTCATTCCACCTAAAATATATAATTTTTCATCTCCTGATGCAACCATTGTGTGTCTTGAACGTTCTTTTACATATTCAACTCTTTTCACGTTTAAATAGAATAATTGTTGGGTCACTTTGTAATTAATTTTAAAAAACTTATAATGTGTAAAATCAAAGCAATAGAGATCATTGTTGAATTGCGTTTTTTGTGAACTATATCCACCAAATATATACATTTGATTGTGAAGATAAGTGGTTGCACTGTTTTCTTGGTGAGATGGAATAATTTCTTGTCCCATAAGTGTTTCAAAAAGTTTGAATCGTGTTGGAGTAAGGCTAATCATTGCAGCACAATGTTCCATGCGAGGAGATGGCCACACCTGATTTGCATTGGTTGGATAAATTTCTGTCCATGTTCGTGACGGGATGTCAAATTTCCAAAAATCATTTTGTGATTCATTTCCCTCTTCCACAAACCCTCCAAACACGTACATGGCTATTTCCAATATATTAATTAATTCAGACATAAATATCGCATGAGAAGTAATTGAATTCAAAAAAATTAGCAATACATAATTATTCATGAATTATCGTCATTATGTATCAAATTAACAACAATTATTAAATAATTATCATGCAATAACCGTAAATCTATCGTCCTTCCTTTAATCACAACAATTGCCATCTGAACATACCATCCTCTTTAGCACTATAAACAGCAGTGTGTCTGAACCTTCTATCAGGTCGGGTAGCAAATCCCGATTCATCAAAAACATCCTCTACATCATCTTGTAATTTATTCCAAAAACAAATTTCAATTTCTTCATTCTTTTCCGATTCGTTGTTTTTTGTTTTTAGAGAATTTAAATAAAATTCATACAAGGAATAACTATGTTCTTCCTCTTCTTCTGTCTGGTCTTGCTGACTTGTCCTTCCGCAATCGTTTGTTGAGCAAGACATGAAATTTTTTCTGTTTTGATGAAGAATAATCGAAAGAATTTTGAACAATAATTAATGCGAATCCTTTAACCAAAATTCTCTGAATCGATCACTTCTTTGAATTACTCTTTCCTTAATTCCTCATTTTGGAAATTCAATTCAAAAGAAACACTTCTCGCTTCAATTCAACCTCCTCCTCAATCTATTCCAATACCTCATGAATGAATCAAGTCAGAAGATTCATTCACCAAGGTTTTCCCCCAATTCAAATTGTTCAACGTGGTTCAGCTCAGAGGTCACCCCAATGGTGAACACTGTCCCAACAACAAATCAGATGTGAGGATTAGAAGATTTCTTTTTTTTAAACGCTTGCTCGAAAAAAAAATCACTTCTCTTTTTTTGAATTGTTGTCGTTGAGTTTGGATTGTTCGTTTCGGAACCTCACAACAACAAGAACCTCCTCCGTTGAATCAATTCCCCTCCCGACGTCGCTAACGTGTACTTTAGACAATAGTAGTAGTAGTAGTAGTAGTATTGAACAATAAGCTTGTATACATCATATTTTTTAGTAGCTTCCTCCATCATCAACCGATCTTCCCTTCTCCTCTCGGACAAGCACATCATCCCGATGAATAACATTTCGATCATGAAAGGCTATCCTCACCATCAACCAAACAATGATGGCAACAATAACCACCATCAACAACAACCACCTTCTGTGCAGTCGCTATTGAATTCCTCCCAAATATCTCACGCTGATTTTGAATGCCCATTATGCTTGCAATTATTATATGACCCTGTTGGATTTCACTGTGGACATTCCTTTTGTAAATTCTGTATTGAACGTTTGTTAGCATCGAATGGAGAAATGAGAGCATGCCCATGTTGCAGAGCTCCGTTTTATGATTCCTCAAATGATACTCAATTAGTGACACTGAATAATATTAGGCCTCTGTTGGCATTGAAGAAAGTTTTACCTCTCCTTTTTGGTGACGAATACAAGAGTAGAGGAGAGGAAGTGGAACGAGAGCGACAACACTTTTTACAAACTGTCACAATACGTAAGAAGATTTATATTGGTAATTTACATGCATTAATGAACAACAGAAACGATCAAAACATCCACAAGTGGACATTTTTCGTCCGAATGGATGATCAAGACAAGATTGACAATTATATTGAATCAGTAGAAGTGAAATTACATCCAACTTTTAAACCCTCTAGGCTGTTACTTAACTCTCCCCCTTTTGAATTGACTAGGTATGGGTGGGGATATTTCACAATTGGTGTAAAAATAATGTTTAAGGAATATTTAAATAAGCCTCCTTTCATTACGAGTCACACATTGTCATTTGATGGTAATGGTGACATGTCGTCAGTGGAAATGGACTTTTTAGTAAGACGAAGTAATGTGGATGGATTAATGTTCTCCTCGTTAGAGGCAGACACAACGGCGTCGAATAATGCTGATATGAATGAGGAGGAGGATTAATTCAACAAACGCGCATTGTCTTATCACCAATACGACCCACACAAGATCTAATGTAAATAAAAACATTTTTGATTGACACATAATTATCGAACTTGACATTCTCATCCACCGCACTCACGGTATTATCGTACATGATCTCTTCGCACATATCTGACAAACAGTTCGAGCATTTAAAAGAACTCATCCACTGCAAGCGTTTAAGAGCTACCAGTCAAACGCGATCAAAACCTCACACACAAGCAAAAAAATGTCTCAAGATCAGAACATTACCCTACCAACACCCACTCTCGTCACCTTGCCACAAAAATTCTACCTTGGCATCAAGAGATACAACGTGAGTTTAGTGAATGCTAATTTCGGAGAATGGATTCGAGAAACCTTCTGTCAAGCCGTTCAAGCCATTCCTCAACTCAAACAATGCCAACAAACATTCATTCCGATCGCATTCTATCATCGCTTCGGAAGCCGTGAAGATGTTGATTTGGAGAATGCAGTCTTTATTGACTTGAATGAATTGGGAATGAGTTTGGAGCAAGTACAAGAAAAAGTGGAACATGTGAATCGTGAAGGCAATGTTCAAAGCAAGATGGAAGTGAATTCCATTGAGAGTGGTGAATATCTTTCATTGAAATTTGTGGGTCCCTATAACATGTTGCCAAACGTGTGGGGATGTTTTATGAAAGGAATGGAAGAGATCAAGTATGAGATGGATGGTCCTTGTTGGGAAGAATATTGGAATTCTACAATGGAAGTGAGCCCAAATGAACTGATCACTGTGTTGTATCAAAAAGTAGCTCCAAAGAACAAGTAAAAGCGCTACCAACACTCAACATAACACATTGCTTTTTTACTTTTAAATTTCGTTGTTAACAAGGTCACCCAATTCCGAACTATTGTCTTAGACGAAATAATTAAATTGACATCTCGAAAGTCAAGACAAAGTCTAATTGATATAAGTTATATAATAAGTAATGAAAACTGCTTAAGAATAAGCAGCGGTAGATCAGTTGGTTAGATCGTAAGCCTAACACGCTTAAGGTCATGGGTTCGATTCCCGTTCGCTGTAAACTTTTTAATTTTGCTTTTATACTTTTTGATTTTGACCTCAAATATTATTTTGTTTTCATTAACACCATTGAATGTATGCTTTCTTTATTCCTCCGAAAATAATCGGTGTGAAAGCTTGGCTTTTCAACACTCCAGTATACGAACAAAGTTTGCTTCTTTGAAATTTAAATATTAAATTCCAAAAAATGAGAAAGTCTATCATTACGGCTGGAAGAAAATTCGCATCACCATCATCATCACTCAGAGTGGCAACAACAATTCAATGCTCTCTCTTTCATACATCAAATAGATCCAACGCATTCAGCTTTGTGGATGAGGATGTAAAAATTCAAACAATGTTCAAGCCCGAACACGCAAAGAAACTCACTGATTGGGCCTATGATGGTGCCTGGGATAAAATTGCTGACTTTAAGAAGGAATTGGAAGGAAAGAAATCGTATGGTAATGAAGCTTTGGAATGTGCCGAATCCAAAGATTACAAGAGACTCGTTTCTCTCAAACAATACTTTGATGCCAATGATTTATTGGAAATTGATGATGTTGCCAAATTCATTGTGGCTTTCGGAAAACTTGGTAGTGTGCCTGATGCCGAAGTAGTCTACAATTATTACCTCGAAAAGAAGGCAGGAACTGATAGAGAGGTTGTTTGTTTACGAAATGCCATGTTATATTCTTATCTCCAAAATGGAGAAGAAGAGAAGGCCCAAAACTTTTTTGTTAATTATCCTGTTTCACCAACAACTGTTACCTATGATTTACTGATGAAGCATTCCTGGAAGACCCACCCAACCAAAGTGTACGATCATATCAAAACACTTACAGGTATGGCTAACACATCTCAATAGATTCCTTGTTGGCCAAATTATGTTCAGGAAAGAAAATGAGCTCATTACAATTTGACCTCTCGTTTTTACTTTCTTAAACTCTTTACTCATCTCAATATTGACATTTGGAATGACTTCTCTCCATCGTCTTCTTCAGACAACCACTAATTGGCATTTTGTTTGGTTGTGCAAGCACAAATAAAAGGATGTGTTGTGATAAAAATAAATTTACAAAAAAAAAAGCGCAGATAAACCTCACAGCAGGAACGAGAAGAACATCTGCGCAATTTTTTTGAAAGTGCAACCAGGATTTATTATTCTCGAGATTTTAATTGACCATCACACAACAACAACCACTAATTCCAAATTTTTGATCTCTTTGTTTTATTGGCTCGGAACACTGACGCTAAACCGGCAAGATTTTTCCAAAGCTTTTCCAACCAAACACACCAACAACAACAACCAAAACCTATTCGTCCTCGTCCTTGTCCTCATCATCAACATGTCCGCCCTGATCAATCATGAACGACTCGTCGCTGAAGTCTATCGCTCCGTGGTCAATGAAGTTACTCAAAACATTCAAGATATTTTCATTGAGGAAGGCTACAGCACCGACATCATTGTAGAATTAAAAAAGTTGTGGATTCAGAATATTGAGGAGAGTGGTGCTGTTCCAGCTTGGAGTGGCACCGTCAATAATGGAACTTCAACCTCTGTGGGTAGTGGTGGTGGAGGAGGAGGAGGATCACGTGCAAGTAGTGCCTCCTCAAGAAGAGCCGCATCCGAAGGAGGATCATCATCAACAAGAGCAACACGAGGAACCAGACAACAGCAGCAACAACAACAAACTTCTTCATCTCTCCCTACCGCCATGGCTGCTTCTCAACCTAGTGCTACACAAGATAATATTCCTACGTTGCCCATTTCATCTCATCAACCACCTCCACAATTACCATCCACTACCACAACATTGAGTAGTGGTCAGAGCACCGTTCCTCGATTTGATTCTACCTCATCACACCAACCTCCACAACTTCCACCTCCAATGCTTCCAACAATTTCTGGAGGAACAAGCACACCATCCTCCTATCATCCACCTTCTCTAGGTGGTGGTGAGATGGGTACTCCTGTGTTACCTCCGCCTGCTTCGACTCCTTTGTTTATGGGTCCACCTTCTGCCACGACACCATTGCATCAATTTCCACCTCAGACACCCACTCTTCCAACCATTAGCCCCTATACGACCTCAGGAGTAGGCAGTAGTAATTTTCCAACTCTTCCTTCCTCAGCTTACTCACCAAGCCCCATAATGCCTCCTCTCGTATTCAAACCACAACAAAACCTTTCGTCGTCATCTCCAAGTTTGCCACTTCACACACCAACACTACCGTCACCGGCAACAACACCAGGAATGCCTTCAACTCCTCTTTCATCACTTTCTCGTCCTCATTCATCAATCTCCTCCTCTGGATCTACAACAACACCAGGAGGGGTATCTTCTAACTATTATGCCTTACCTGAAACACCTCTATCATCTACTTCAGGAAGAACCGGACCTCCTCCTCCTTCGCAGTACCATCAGCAGCATACGACCTCAAACTTTTTACTGAATCAACCTCCATCTCTTCCCTCATTGGATTCTCTTGGAAGACCAGAGAGTTTCATGCCACCTGTTAATTATGGAAATCGATCAGCTCAACCCAATCTCTCTCGGCCTCCACCACTTCCATTTCACAGTAATCCTCTCCATGTCAATTCTCAACCACCTCAAATGCCTCCCCTTAATTTTAATCCGATGATGACACTTCCATCAGTGGGGAGTGCATTGCAAAACTTTACTCCTCCACCAAGCATTTCTGCAACAACCTCACAAGAAGGTACCAAAAGAATTAGACTGGAGCAAGAAGATCATGCTGGAACTTCATCTACTACCAATATCAGGCAGTATGATGGGGCTGGCGATGATGAAGAAGATGATGACGACGACGACGGTGAGGATGAGGAAGATGAAGAAGATGACGAATCAGCTGATAAACATGCAAATGGAGATGACCAAGAATTGGGCTCTGAAGACGACGTGGAAGAAGAAAAGGTTCCAGAAGACATTCCTAACATCATCTTAGCTCAATATGAAAAAGTTACCAGACATAAAAGTAGATGGAAATGTACTTTGAAGAGTGGTGTTGTTCACATGAAAGGAAAAGACTATTTGTTCAACAGACTCACTGGAGATTTTGAATGGAAATAAATTCTCATGACTTAAAACACAAGACAATGAGCTCTGTATTAAAATAAAGAATATTATATATTAATTGTATATTGTATATATTATGCATATATTATTTTAAAATTTAAAGAAATCTTCTTGGCTTGTTGTAATATTGATGTATTCTCTGATAATATCGAATACTTGCTTTCCTGTAAATCGGCCCAACCCTCCTTTGGAATACACTTCATCAAAGGTCTGTACTGTGTCAGCAAGTTCAGGATGCTTTTCCAAATTCAAGTAATTAGCCGATATTATCAATGGAACTGGCTCAAAACTGTGGTCTAAATAGTAGCAGGGTGTTGTGTGATCTCCTGTCACAATAAAAACAGCTCTCTGTTTTCGTTTCTCAAATTCTTGCATTAGCATTCCAATCATTAGGTCTGATTTTTCAATAAATTCCTTTTTGAGATTGTAATTTCCATCATGGCCAGTATCATCGACTGCCTTAATGTGACAAAAACCAAAATTATATTTGTTTTCATTTCCTGGCTCGTCCTCTCCAAGTAAATACTTCAAAAAACCTGAACCTTTCTTGATGAGGTCAGTTCTGTAATCTCCTGTGGCTCCTTCTACCTTTTTAAGATCCATTCCAATACTCTTGCCAAGGCCAGCAATAATAGCAGTTGGAGCAACCATAACAGATCGTAAGCCTGGATGCCTCACTGAAAAAGGTGGAACGTCGATACATACACCGCATCCTCTCAACAGTACAATGTTGGCTTCATTCTTTCTTTCTTTTTTTCGTTGCTTGTTGATGTCATGCTGTACAAGTTGTTCATAAATAAAATAGGACAAATCATTCACTAGGTCGCTGGTTCTTTTTGCATTTTCCAATTCTTTTCCTTTGAGACCTTTGACAGGCTCACATTTTACAAGTGCCAAATTGTCAACAAGTGGATCTGTTCCTGTAATATCTCCACTCAAGTTTTTACCGGAAACTTTCACACCACATCGATGCTCTGTGGCATATTTGACAGAGACAACACAATCATGCTTGGCATTGAATCCTCCTTCTTCGCATCTTTTTTCAATGTAATCGCAAAGTATAGGCCCTATATCTTCAAAATGTCGATCTGCTCTTCGCAACTCAACAATGTTCGTTTGTGCATTCCAAGTAGCAAAATTAGACTTAAAAGCAATATCTCCAGGATTCATGTCTAAACCTGCTCCAATGGTCTCAAAACTTCCTCTTCCTTTATAGTGACTATAATTAATTTTTCAAACAATTTCGGATGCAGTTTGATCAATTGATCACATGATTTTGCATGTCAGTTCCAACAAGTTCAAAAATGTGTATACATTAAGGTATATTTGAAACTCGAATTGGTCTTCAACACTTACAGTCTTGGTTCATAACCGAAAATACTCATATGTGCTGTATCAGATCCACATGCCAAACCTGGTTGAACAGGATCCATGAGACCGTTCATTCCCGTTTCTTCAAAAAGGATCATGACAAATATTTTAAAATATATCGGAATTTAATTTAATTATTGGAATTATAATAATTATTATTGGATTTAGTGATCATCCAAAATGGAAATATGTATTGAATTGTATCCATATTCGGGAATGGTACGGAAAATAGCGCAGTTTAATGATCAATCACCTTTAATTATTATTTTGTCTTTTCATGAAACAACTTACTGGCTAATAAATCCATATTCGGAGTATGGGCACTTTGCAATGCCGTTTTTCCATCCAAATGTTTTGAATTAACCTCTCCGATACCATCAATCATGACAAAACATATTTTAATCCTCTTCTCATCCACAGTAGAGAAATCAGCGTTCGTGATGGATGATTCACGATGGGTGGTGTTGGGTGTTGCATATGAGGTATGAGACATTTTTTTAAAGATGGATTTAAAATTATTGTTAAAATAACTTGTAAATTAGAACAACACCACTTCAAGATTTACAAAGGATATCAATTCCATAACTCTTGCAAGCTCTAAATAATTGTATCCAATGAACTGCCATGAATAAATGAACTTGGCGTTTCAACAAAAAAAATGTGTCACGGTTGGTAGGTGGAGTTTGTTTTCTTGATCTCTTGATCTTTCCACCCATAATACCCATAATGGATTCACTGTTTGCTTCCTCACATGTAGTTATGCTCCTCCTATCTTTCTTTTGCCTCTCATCGTGGTGCTGGACGGCTTTAACAACGTCCGAAATGGCATTCTTGGCCTGGACGAACGCCTTCGGGAGAATAATCTCAAAATGATGAACTTGTTTAAAACAAAGTCAAAGGAAATTCAGACCACCTCGAGCCGAAACGTGAATGAGAAGACCAGTCTTTCCATTCAAGAAATTAAGCAAAATGCCGACTCCATCAATTTGAGCGAACATCAAAGGGACGAATTGATCAAATTACTCATTCAAAGAAGTGTCGCCAGAATGGAACAAGGCTCGTTCAAAGATGCCAAGGAAGACCTTGTACAAGCTCTGGAAATGATGAAATCTCACCATAATGATGAGAGTACAGAAAAAGAGCACAAGCCTGGACAGGTCATGATGACCTTCTCAAAGCAATTCTATTTATCTGAATATTTACTTGCAATTTGCGAAGATGGGTTGGGTAATTTTGGAGAGGCTGCCCAAATGTTTGTAAAGGCCATCCACCACAGGGAGGAAACCAAACAAATCCTACACTCAGCGCTTCATGATGATACAACTCTTGTTGAAAACAATATGGCTGAGTTGGAACACGAGTTCTTTAAAATGCAGTTAGACGCGAAACAACCATTGGAAAGAGCAGCAATGAATATTTCAAAATCATGGAACGATTGGGGCAATTCATTTGCGAATATTGGAGGAAGTGTGAAAAATTTCATTAATCATGATATGGGACTCAATGTTGAGAAACCTTTAATTCAATCGAAACCAAAATGCATCATCTCTATGGAAATGCTGTATATTCGAGCAGGTTTGGCCTATTATAGAGGTGCATTTTACTCAGATGCCATATCTTGGCTTAACAAAGCTGTGGAAGAGGGCCAAAAGTATGAAAGTTCTCTATTAGAACAAACCTACTATAATCGAGGACTTGCCTTTTACTTTTACGGGCAAGTCGATGAAGCGATTCAAGATTTCACAACAAGTATCTCCCTAATGCCTCTCACTAAACAACGAGAACAGGTTTATCTCATGAGAGCCGCTTGTTATGGAAGAAAAGGTCTGACAAAGAAACGCGACGATGACAATTTCAAAGCGAAACTCATCAATCTGTTATGTAAGCCAGTATCACTGTTCCACTACAGACTATTGAATGATGATCTATTGCTACATATATTTTCCTTCTTGGATACAAGGCACTTGATTGTGTCAAGCGCGGCAGATAAGTATTGGAGAAGTTTGGTGCAAAAATTCTTCCTGGAAAATGATATCCATTATTGTTTGAATGGTTTGATTTCAAAAGGCCTTGTTGAAAGAGGAGAAAAGGCCTCTAGATCAAGCATTGAAAAGTAAGTCTATCTCGTACGAAATGTTTTGCAAAATGACAATATAACCCACCGCATATTAGATTGTTCCTTCCACGCCAATCGTTTACTTCTACTGATCTATTGGAGAGAGTTTTGAAACATCCACTCTTACTTAACTATGCTAAGAACTTGGTTGTGTATTCTTCATACAAACTATCGGCGTATTATGGTGGTGGTCTTTCGTCCTTAATTGAAATAGTCTCCAAAAACTTTAAGAATCTTAAGAGATTGACGTTTGACGATATCGCTAACCCAGTTGTATTGGCCAATGATCTATCAAAACACTCTCCTCAACTGAAGTATGTTGAGTTTAGACATTACATGCCTTACGACACCACCAACCTCCAATTGTTTATCAAAAACTTGCCAAGCTTGGAGCATTTAGTTCTTGACACGGTTGTGTTTATGAAGGAAAAAGAAGATGAAAATCCATTTGATGGATGTTCCAACTTGCAATTAGTCGAGTATGTTAAGGTTGAACAAAAGGACATTCGAACATTCAGAGAACAACATGCTGACATGAAATATTTTACCTGGGAGGAGCTTGAAAAGAAGAACTCACATATCATCTTTAAAACAATTAGCCCAAGGCCAAGTATTTATGAATCTTATGAGTAAATCAAACGGACAACAGATTTCAAGATATCTTGTGATCATTCAGTTTCTCTTGCCAATCGTTGTTTGTTTCTATTAGGTATTTTCGTTTACAATAAAGTCCAATTCGATGATTGACTTCAATTGAACTATTATCAATGAGATGTTCTACAATGCAATCAACCATGACGTTGCTCCGCCCCGGCCACCAGCTAACCTCTTTCAAGCGATAAGGTTATTTGAAATTTGATACATGACCCAAACAAACATCAAAATGTTCAATATATTTTTAACACTGTATTGCCTTCTGATTCAGTCCTTATTTCCGCCAATTTTTGTGATTCAAAAGAGAACGAAAAAATGTCGGAATTGTCAAACAACCACTTGTTTCACATGATGAAACAATATGAACCAGTGAAAGTGATTATTGTTGAATTTTCAAATTGTTCTTTTCGTCATCATGAACAAGATGATTCAGACAAATCTTCCGATCACACTCGGAGATTAGCATTTCTACTGAAAAAGAAATTCACACTACAACAAGTTGGTAAGAAGAAATGGCTATTGAATCGGGAATTGGAATATATAGATTTCTTTCCAGTGGAGTTTATGAATGACAAACAATTTGTGTTGGATTACATTCAAAAGTATGGTCGTGGGTTGAATCAAGCACATTTACAGATCCGTAACGACAAAGAAGTTGTATTGGCAGCTCTAAAGCAAGATGAACTTACATTAACCTATGCTTCATACGAGCTTCAACATGACAAGGAATTTATTTTGAAAGCAGTTCGACAAAGTCCAAAATGTCTTTGGCATGTTCTTTCTTCATTCATGACTGACAAGGAATTCGTACTTGAAGCAATCAAACAAAACAACAAAGCACTTAAATACATTCCAATGCAATTACTTGGTGAAGATTATGAATTCAGGTCGAAAGTTCTCAAAATAATATTTCCAGAATTAGAATCTATTGATTATTCAAACAAAGAAGTCGTGAAGAAACTTGTTAAAGAATTTGGATGTTTTCTTCAATTTGCATCTGATGAACTAAAGAATGATCGAGACATTGTTTTAAATGCAATTAGAAATGATGGTCTCTCCATTCAATATGCTTCTGATGAGTTAAAGAACGACAAAGAAATTGCTTATCTGGCTGTGAAACAAGATGGCTATGCATTGGAATTTGTTTCTGAAGAATTGAGAGCAAATAAGGAGATTGTAATGGCTGCTCTTCATTGTGGATCTGCACTTGCATTTGCGTCCAATGAGCTGAAAAAAGATCGACAAGTTGTACTGACAGCTCTCAGACAGAAAGATGGGAATGTTCTTCATTATGCCGATCAGTCATTGAGAAGAGATCAAGAAATTGCATTTGAATCGATCAAACATCACAGCTATTCCGTTTATTTCGTCTCTAGAGAGCTCTTACGTGACAAACAATTCGCGTTAGGAGCGATCAAGCTTGGAGGTAGAGATGTCTTAAAACGTGCGTCAAGATTTGTTCATGATAGAGAGTTTGTATTAAAGGCTATCAGTCATAATTGTCTTGGTGTAGTAGGATCCTATGATTCTTACTTTAATTCTGACAAGGAAATCATGTTGGCATCAGTGAAACACAATGGCTTTGCATTACAGTTTGCTAATGAAGAACTGCGACGAGATCCTGAACTTGTGAAGGAAGCTCTTCAATGCAATGGTTATGTGTTGGAGTATAGTGAGAAATTGTATCAAGAAAGAATGGAACAATGTTATTATGGTACTTATTTGGGAAGAACAACTCTTGAACGTTGAGAAATGTCAACATGTATCTCGTGCATATAAAAATTGTGACATTAAAACATTTTGCAAGCAACAAATTGTGGATTTGTCTTTCCCTTTGAATAATTTTGAGCTTTTTCCTCTGCATGGATTCAAAAGTCATAATTTCATTATGTGAGTCGTTCAAAAGATAAAAGGAACAATGTGCAGTAGAGACAATGGTCCATTGCAACAACATGCCCTCAATTTCAAGATTTCATTGTTCTATTCTGCTTTGTTTGAATTAAACACACTCTCAATCGAGTCCGTCTCAGACCCACAGAAAAATTCTTCATTGTAAACTTCTAGTCAACCAGAATTTTCGAAAGAAAAACATTTTTCGTTGTTGAAAAAAATATGCAAATCTTCGTCAAAACTTTAACCGGTAAGACGATCACTCTCGAAGTGGGTAAGTAGATGGGAGATAGCTGGCAAGTAGTATTAACGGAAGGTCATAAAATGTTTAGAGTCTAACGACACCATCGAGAATGTGAAGTCAAAGATCCAAGACAAGGAAGGTATTCCTCCAGATCAACAAAGATTGATTTTTGCTGGTAAGCAATTGGAGGATGGCAGAACATTGTCTGACTACAACATTCAAAAGGAATCCACTCTCCACTTGGTCTTGAGATTGAGAGGTGGTAAGAAGAAGAAGAGAAAAAAGAAGAACTACAAGTCACCAAAGAAGGCTGCTCACAAGCACAAGAACATTCCTCTCCTTCCTATTGAAAAGAAGTACTACGAAGTTACCAACGACGGAAAGGTTGTCTGTAACAGAAGAACCTGCCCAAAGTGTGGACCTGGTGTTTTAATGGCTGCTCACGAAGATAGACAATACTGCGGAAAGTGCCACATTGTCTTCTTGATCCAAAAGAAGAAGTAAATGTTGTTGACTCCTAAATAAAAATTTAATATAAATTCAAAGCCTTGCAGGTGTGTGTTCATCATGGGTGAATTGAAAAGAACGTTACATTTGAAGAAATCATCTGAACTTTGCCAAAAAATGTTGCAAGAGAACAGCCAAGAGTATGGCGGTAATTGTCAACAACAATGGCTCACGATGATTGTTGAAGCAATTTGGGACTACAATGAATTCTTTCATCAACGATTTTATGAAGCCATAACTCACAAGAGATCTTGCATGCAAACAATGAATTGTCCTCGTTCTTGCTTGGATGATGATTATGAATATATTCTACGAAATGATAATAATAACCATACTAATCAAGAAGATACATCTTGTTTTGCAAGACAAAAACAAGCATTAGCAATTTCGGAATTGTTTTTCTACGCCTATTCCCACAAATACAACATTCCGCAGCTCAAATCAACAACAAATTTATCATCATCTTCTTTTGAGATAATAGATCCTAATAGTGATCAGGACGAATGTTGTACTGAATTAAAAGAGGAAATTGAAAGAGAGGTTCAACGAGTTTTTACAAATACGGAAACATCAAGTACAGATCTATTCGCTCTCATTGAGAAAGTAGTGAAATCTAACAAAATTGTATGCATGTTCCTTCCCGTATTCAATAGGAATAGCATTCGATTTAATGAACGTTTAATTGAAAGATTGAAAATGAATTTTTCTTCAGTATTTGATTTTTATTGCACAAAAGAAACTGGAATGATTTATGTCATGAATGATTCAAATTTGAAATTTGAATGCCAGGAGAATTTCACCCAGAAGCAAGAATTACACGACTGCAATTTGTTTTATAGACAGCAATTACAAGTGATGAAAGAACAGTATGGATGGAGTATTATTGAGGATGCTTGTGATGTCAATAATCATCAAACAACAAATTTTAGAGTTTATGCACAAATTTCTCCTCAAATAATTCTCAAGACTGCCACAGATTCGTTCAATGAATATTGTCACTTTTATTCGGTTGCGGCAGAGTTCGCCACAGGAATGTATTTGACAGAGGACAGTGTGAGAGCATTGAGCCGAGTGTATACAAATCAAATCGAGAAGGAACAAAGAGGAGAATGCCAAAAACTTTCGGATCATGTAATTATTATGGAGAATGGAAAAGCAGCAAGTATTGGAATGATTGTATATTCGAAAGCATTAAAGGAAAAGACACAACATAATGACCTATTTCCTTCGAACGGAAGTCATGATTTTGCAGGAATATATTCAATAGCTACAAGAGAAAATTTTAGAGGAAAGGGATATGCAACCATGATTGTCATAACGTTATTGGAGCTTGCAAAAAAGAGAGGAGTATCCAAAGTTATTTTACATGCATCAGAGCAAGGATGTGGGCTTTATTCAAAAATTGGATTCGAGAAGAAAATGCAAATAGATGTTTGCTCGATTGCCTTGTTGTCTACAGTAAAGTAACAAGCTATTCTTTCTTCACACTATCTCGATGTTTATTTGTCGTTAATGGACTCTATTGCAGTGTTGTTATTTGGAAAGGATGTTGGAGCATGACTGAGATTATTGACTTTTGGCAAACGCAGAGATTTCATATTCTCTAATTCACTCTTTAAACTTTCCAAAAGGATTGGTTTGTACATTACCGAATCAAATCCAGATTTACATAGCATGTCCTTTGTTTCCCAGGTATTAGCTGTTACTGCCACAATTAAGGTATTTGATTTTACGGAGTGATTTCTTATCATTTCACATGATTCTTTACCTGATACATATGGCATAAGTAAGTCCATAAATATAACATCATATCTATCAATATTTTGCTTGTATTTTTCAAAAGCTTCTAATCCATTCTCTGCTTGGTCAATCTCTTCAAAGCCAACCATTTTTAACAATTTTGTTAATACTTTCCTATTGATGGCATTGTCATCAACAACTAAGGCATATTTGAACGTCAAATCCTTCTTTTCCTCCTTAATGGAGACGTGTTTTTTAGTTGAAAATTTTCTTTGAAGGGTGAAGCTGTCATCTTTTTCTAAGAAGCTCCTATCACTGTCACTCATTTCTGTTAGTGATTGAATAAGTACATCTAGCAAATCTCCCACTCTGAGAGGTCTAGTTAGATATCTTAGTGAGGAAGAACGGTTAGAAAAACCCCTGTTGGATATTGGGATAAATATAGTCCGAAGACTTTTCTTACGAAGAGATCGAAAGGTTTGTTGAACATTTTCATGCATTTCATCCCCATAGAATACTAGTATTACTTTTCCGGATGAGTTGCTTGAATCTAGCGTGATATTTGAATTATCGAATTGATGGAAAGAAGCATTAAGGAAAATCATTTGGAGGTAATCATGTAAGACCTTCTTTGAGGTGATATTTTGATCTATTATGAAAATATTCAAACTTTCCACTTTAAGATCTGAAATTATTTGAAGCTGATCATTAATGCTCTGATTTGAAAAAGCTGCTGTAATATCGTTAGATTTAACTAATGGTAGCAAAACAGAGATTGTCGTTCCTTTGTTAAGCTGGCTTTGAACTCCAATTTTTCCATGCATGGCATCGACAAAGCTCTTGGATATGCTTAACCCAAGCCCATTTCTGTCAGAGAAAGTAGAGGAGGCAATCTCATTCTTCTTCGACCGAGACTGGGATGCAGAATATTTCGAAAAGTATTGTTCGAAATTAGGGCAATTGCCAACTTGTTCGATGGTTTGGAATGGTTTGAATAAAGTTTTCATATTTTCTTCTGAAATGCCAACACCAGAGTCATGGCACTGTAAATGAAGAAAGTAAACTTCTTCGAGCTTATCTCCCTGTGTTGTCTTACTCTTGATTTCTTCGATAGCTTTGGAGTCCAAATTAAACTTTTTAAAGTCTTCATCCGAGCACAGATCGCATGTGACTAGCACATATCCTTTCTTTGTGTACTTGATGCCATTCGAAATAATATTCATTAAAACTTGAGAAATTTTAACATTATCCCCCTTGAAAGTAGTGGGAACTTTCATAAAATTGAAAAATGATTGGAGTGAAATCTGCTTGTCGTTAGCAAGAGTGTAAAATACAGAGGTCATTGATTCCAATAATTCAAGAAAATTGAAGCTTTGAATACTCAATTTAAGCTTTCCTAACTCTAAATTAGAGAGTTGTAGTGATCTAGAGAAAATGTTCAACAGTAATATTGAATTGTTGTAAATGTCATCGATAAGTTCCATAGACGATTGATTTGAAGCTATGATCACGTTTTCTTCGGCCTCTGATCCTCCATTTTCATTGTGGAATGTTTCCATAGGATCTAATTGACCTGTAGGTAAAGAGTTTTTTCTCCTTCGTGCTCTAGCCACGTTTTTCTTTCCTGTGCTATTTGCATATCGGTTCAACCTCTCTGCTTCATGCCGCAAAATTTGTATTGAGCCCACCTGTTGCAGTGTCATTGTTGACAATTATTTAGAAAAATCGTTATTATAATTACAATACTTACAACACCATGCAAGGGGTTTCTGACCTCATGTGATAAGTTTCCAATGAATTTAGTCTTAGAGTGGTTAAGAACCTTTTCTTTCATGATTTCCATTTGTTGTTCAAAAATTTTCTCATATTGTTTTTCTGAAATGTCAGAAAATAGAAATCCAGACATGGTGACCACAACCTGCATGATACATATTTCGGCCATTTTGATAAACTTTCTCTTATTCAAACACTGAAATCCAAGAAGAATTGGAGATTGTCTCTCCGATGATTTCGAAAAGAGCTCCCCTTCATCTGCTCTAAACTCCATCAATTGATAAGAAAAGTATAACGAGACCTGCGTTGTGGTCAGAATGAGAATGCAATTCAGCAATGTTGTCCACTTTTTAAAGTACAATGAGTTTGAAGTGATAACAATCAGGTAGGTGTTAATGATCCATGTGGGAAAGCTAGGCCCATAATACACCTTGACGCACAAAAGCGAGCAATCATGCATAAGTATCTTTGCTAAGTGTTTCAAGAAAGAATTCACACATACCTGTAACACAACTCTATTGGCACAAGAAAATAAGGTCATGAACAAATTCAATGCTTCCTTCTTTGCCATTGTGGCATTTCCTTGAATTAACTTAATGACGAATACATTAACAAGAGTCTCCAAGCTGACAAGTGCATAAAACACCAATCTTCCTTGTGTAGGTTGATCAATATACAAATAACCTAAAAGACCAATCATGGTTAAATAAAACACATAGACAAATTTCAGCCGATCTCCGATACTTCTTCTCCTGTATTCAAATTTATCGTCTTCATAGTTGAAATATCGAAACATTCGATCCATAACTGTTAAAGAAGGGCTCTTGTTCGTATTCGTGGATGTATTGTGATCGCTATGATGATCCTCTTGAGATGAGGAAGAATGAAAAAAGCCTTTTTCGGTAAAAAGGCCATCTTGTGATGGTTCAGGAAGAGAGGATGAAGTTAAATTGTTTTCGTCGGTGTTGTCATTTGGAACTATATACATGCTATTGTTGTTGCAATTTGATATTGTCGTCGGTGTGGATGTGGAAGATGGTAGATCCTGATTCAGTATTGTATCATCACTGCTGGATGATGATGATGGGAAGGAGGAAGAACAAGTCTTGCTTGTTTCCAAAGTGAGAGGCCTCTTACTTGAGGAGGTTGGTGGTGAAGCATTTGCTGCGGATTCAGAAGAATTGTTGTTCTCCGAAGAAACTCTGGGTGAGAGTGATACCATCGGAAGAATAATAATAGTGATGATGATAATGAAGGAATGTTGTTGTTTTTGTTACTGTAATAATACTATGCGTATGTTCTCAATTGTTGCCGGTATCAAGGTACGCCCTAATGATGGCGTTTTATGATGATTTACTGATGTAGACGGAGAGAGTGTTTATATCTCTTCCGAAAAAGAAGCATTCAGAGTGGAAGTCGTCGAGCAGAAGCTACAGCAGAGTTCAAGACGAAAAATTTTCCAAAATAAAAAGCAAACCCTACCAATGAGGAAGGAACAAGAAGAAGAGCGATTGAGAAGGATATTGTTTTTAATGAAATGTTAATGAGAATCTTGAGCTTGTTGTTGTTGGTTCTTCCGTATCTTTCTGTTCTGTGTGTGCTGAAAGAAGACAAATTTGAACAAACGCGGTGAACAAAAAACAATTTTTCGTTTGACCATTTAAGGGCATCATCAAGATGTCGGAACTTGCATTTTTGATGGCGCGTAGAAATGGGGCATTGTGAGAAGCGTGTCCGTCGTGCGAAGGAACTAATCGGCACGTTTTACTACTGAACATTACGTATGTCACCTTTTACTTTTTAATTTCCCACTTGTAGGATTGAGAGGCCTTTGCAACAAGAGTAGAAATTTCATCTTGTGTAATTTCATCCACATTGGTTGCAAATAAGGTCACGTGATAAGGTTGCAACAAGGCCTCCACTTGTCCCTTATGAGTAGAAACACGAGCTTTCAACATCATTGGTGTGGAATCTCCTAACATGTGAACCAACACAAATTTCACAGTCTCTGATTCATCAATAATTTCAGTCACACGAACCAATCCGAAATAAACTCCATTCGAACTCCATTGAGATTTCATTTCTTCAACACCACCATTTCCAGATCCCAATAGATGCATCTTGGTCTTTGAGTTTGGAACATAGGTGACTGCCATCCAATTGGTATCTGTTTGATCCGATCTCACATCACGAATGGCTTGTTGAATTTCTTCCAAGTTTTCAAATTCAAGTTCACCTCCAGCGCTTGGAGAAGAGCTTTGAGTAGCAGGGGAGCGAGGAATTGTACTTTGAGATCTCACTGGTTTTGGTGAGCTTGTTGTTGTTGTGGCAGTTGATGTAGTGGTGGTAGTGGTGGCACTACTACTGGTGGCTGTAGGACTCAATCCTGAAGAAGAAACATTTCTTCTTGCTTGTCTCTCTTCATTGTCTCGTTGAATCTTTTCTCCTTCATGTTTTTCCATCACTTTGGTACGTGACATGGATGCCTTTCCAACTAAATCTTCAACAATGTCTTGTGAAATTTCATCTACTTCAGTAATGTACATATCGACGTGATAGGGTTTGAAACGAGTGGTGATTTCTCCAACTTGTGGAGTAATACCAGCACGTAACATGGGTTTCATTTCATTTCCAACAAATTTTACAAATGCAAATTTAATGGTGAGAGAGGAATCAATCATTTCTTCAATACGAGCCAATCCGTAGTAACCATTGTTGGCTTTAAATTGCTCACGCATTTCATTGACGCCTCCTTCTCCCTTTCCTTTAAGCTCTAATTCTTTGATTCCACCATTGACATAACCACAAACCATCCAATTGGTTGGGGTTTGATCGGATCTCACATCATTGATGGCTTCTTGAATAGAGTCCCATTGAGCGAAGAGTTGGTTCATTTTAATAGCTGGCTTTTTGTTCCACTATTGCGAGAGGATGATTGACGGAGAGATTGTGTGAATTTTTTTTTGATTTTTTTATGACAAGTGACTCTCACTCGACCAATCAATCACCAACAGTACAACACTTGAAAGAAGGAATGGACAGAAACTTTTCGGGAAGAACATCAGTTGTCTACCCGCCCAACGTTACAGAACCGAAGGGTGTGACTTGATCAAAAACCTCATCGATAAGGTTTTGAAAAAAGTAAATCATCACTCGTACTCAATTTTTATTGTTGTCTTGGAATAAAGTCAATCAAGTATGGATCCATCACTGTTCGAGTCACAATATAAGTTTCTTCAATGCGATCCTGTTGTTCTTCCGAACCTTTTGGCACTTCAAGTCTAAATTGTAAGAGCAACATGACAAGAATTAACTTCATCTCAAGCAATGCCATTCTCTTTCCAATACAATCTCTTGGTCCAATACTGAATGGAAGAATTTCATCCGTGTTAAAATCAATGTTCAAATAGTCTGGAGTCACCTGATTGGAGTCAGATTTGGTTGGCATGAATCGATCTGGTTTAAATTCGTCCAATCCATTCTTTGCAAAATAATGCATACTAAAGTACGATGCAAGGAATTGTGTTCCAGCTGGATACTTGACTCCACCCAATGTCTCTCCACCCTTCTTCATGACAATTCTCGCACCACCACCCACTGGAGTCTTTGTTCGGAGAACTTCTTTCATGAATGAAGAGAGAAAATGTAACTTTTCAGTAATTAATTCATAGGTGATTTCTTCTTGTGAGGAAATTTCACTTGTAATTTCTTCATAAATTCGTTGTTGGACATCTGGATACTTGGCAAGCATTCGAAGCATAAAGTTGAGTGAGACTGACGAAGTTTCAAAGCCTGCAAAGAAGATGATGAAGAGAGCAGAAAGTAATTCTCCTTTGGACAGTTTTTGATCTTGTTCTTTTGCAGCTTCTGATGAACTCAATAACAAACTTAACAAATCTTCGTCGTCCTTAAGTTCATGACTCTTTTCGAGTTGTTTCCTCTCAATCATGGACATGGCTGCTTCTTTAAATCTTTCCTTAGCCTCTCTAAAACGTTTGAAAATTCCAAATGGTAAATATTCAAAACATGCCTTTGGGAAAACAAAGTTGTAGAGAAGACCTTTTAGCAAGTCATTGACCCATTCATGAAGAGCATCTCTATGTTTGACATCATTATCAAAGATATGAATGTCATAATCAAAGGCCACTCGGTTAATGATCGACAAGGTCACTGATTTGAACTCATTGGTTACATTGACCTTCTCAATGGCTCCACTCTTTTCATTCACTCGATAAATTCGTTTCCAAAATTCGAGCATCTTGTTCGTTTCCTCAATGGTCACTCGGAACACATTTCTCAAGTGAGCTGCACCTGTGAAAATTGGATTGCTCAATGTTCGATGTTTCTTCCACAATGGGTCACTACTATCAGCAGAGAACATGTTATTACCAAAAAGACCAACCGGAGCCAATACATCTCCCTTACTAATGCTTTTATAATTTTTCACGAGTAATTCCTTCAGAAGTGTCTTATCTCGAGCCACAATGAGAGTGCAGACCGATCCGAATTGTAATTTAATGATGGAAGCTTCGGGATGCCGTTTGTAGGCCTCTAACGTGCAAATGTATTGATGATAAATGTAGACTCGCTTGTGGAGCATGGAGTCAATGACAGCGGGAAGAAAACTCACATGTCCCGGGATGTGTCTATATTTCAGAAAAGTAATGAGGAAGGTGATGAAATGCCAAACAAACCACACACCCATCAAGGAGAGAACAGCCAAAGGAATGTAATAGATCCATGCAGAGAGATGTTGCAAGAGAAGAAGAGGAGAGGAATTCATTGCAAAGAGTTTGAATTTTTCAGTCCGTAAACTACATAAAGATGCTGGTCAATAATGAATGTTGAATGGGAATTCGTTTGTTCTCTAGAGAAGAGGCAACAACAGAATAAAAAGGTGATTGTGTTTTGATTATTTTTGTTAGGACTTGAAATGTTTGCGGAGAAGGACATGCGCATTTAAGCGTTCCGGATTTGTCGCTCAACAATTCCTGAATTGTATATCCACCAATTCGTTATGCGACTATTGCGACAGGGGTTGGTCCTTGCGACTTTTGGAATTGTTCTAGAAATGAAACATGTGGATCTCCTCTTTGTTATCGTCACCGATTTCATTAAGAAAGGATGCATGTTTATTTTCACTTGAATGTTTTGTTCTTCAACAATCCCTTGCTTCAAACAAAGACAAGCCTATTCGTTTTTTAAACTTCATGTTCTTTTATTGGACACTCTTAATGTTCTTGTTCAAAATCTTGGCAGCAGCAGAAACAACCAAAGGACGTTCGTACACGACTTGATTGGCGACTGCAGTTGGAATCCAACCATTAGGATTGGCCTGACCCATGAAAGTGACTCTCAAATCTCCATTCTCCAATTCAACGAGTTCGTACAAGGTAAAGATGTTTGTTCCTCTCACTCCAGATGCCTTATCACAAGTGTAGGAGCCATCAATAGAGGTGGTTAACAAGGTGAGCTTGTTGCCTTCTTGGAATTCACGTTCACAATAGAGAAAATCACGATCGCTGACCATCATGCCTGAGTGAGGGTGCAGTCGATTGACAAACACAAAGAGTGATATTACATGGTGATCCAAGCAACACGTTCATGGAAATGCACATTGAATGTCATGATAAATTGTAGGAATGATCAAACATGGTTAATGAATTAATTTGTAGTGCATTTCAATAGGTAAATATTCATGTGAATTGAACATTGAAATTGTTATGTGTCATTTGAATAGAACGATTTAAATTCATCATCAAATGGGATGATATTATGAAATAATTATTTGAATTCGTGATGATGAAAATAGAGTAGATCAATGATGAATAAACATGACATCGTTGCCATGACATTAAAAAACAACCTACTTGGAGAAGCAACAAGGTAATACCGAATGGACCAACGCCCATCTCCATCTTCAAAAGTATCCAACTCAGAAAAAGCCTTTGTCTTGGGATCTAGCTTGAGTCTTGTTGGCATATCGGTTGCACAAATTACATCCATGTACTCTCTAGCCTTGCACTGTTCAACAATAATCTCTCCCTTCACCACAGTGCCTTCTGAAGCTTCCGCAGAGCTGATCGAGACTTTTTCATTCATGCCATAAAACTTGAACTTGTCTGGAGTGTAGGTCTTGGTGAGAGCGAGAGCCTTTTCCCACTTTTGTTTGATTTCTTGCTTGTTCATGATGATAGTGGTGGAAGTGAGTGATGTGAGGAGTCTGTTTTTTGTTGGTGTTGTGTGGTTCACCTGTGTTGATTAAATTGCAATCTTCAAGACAAGACTCTTTAAATGGAGTGAGATTTGAAATGATTTTTATTATCCTTGTTGCGTTGCCGCGTGTTGCGAATTTTCCGAATAGCATCCGACATGCTAAACAATAACAACATAATGACAAATATATATGTTGGGTTAGTAAATTAAGAACCTTAGAATGACCTTCACTTAATTTCTAAGTGTGACAAGGATTGGGCTTGTTCTCTTTTAATATTTATTGAAGTTGCTAAAAAATTAATCAAATTTGATTCCTTGTGCAAGAGGAAGGGTGTTTCCATAGTTGAGTGTGACAGTAGATCTTCTCATGTACAACTTCCAAGAATCAGATCCACTCTCTCGTCCTCCACCAGTGGCTTTGTTACCACCAAAGGCTCCACCAATTTCTGCACCATTGGTTGGAATGTTGACATTGACAATACCACAATCAGAACCGTTTGGTCCAAGCCATGTGAAAATGCTTGTTGGGTTTCTCGAGAACAAACTACTGCTCAAACCTTGCTCTACAGAATTGTTAACCATGATAGCTTCATCCAAGTTCTTGAATTTCATGACATAAACAATTGGAACAAATGTCTCGTGTTGAACAATTGGAGCATCGTAAGAAATTTCAACAATCGTTGGCTCAACAAAATTACCGCTTCTATTGAGAACATTGCCACCATAGAGAATCTTTCCTCCTTGCTTTTTAGCTTGCTCCAAAGCATTCTTGTATTGCTCAACAGCATTCTTTGTGTGAAGTGGGCCACACAATACACCTCTTTCTTTCAAAGGATCTCCAATCTTAACATTAGCATATCCTTTCTTCAACTTTTCAATGAATTGGTCATACACATTTTCATGAATAACAAGACGACGAGTGGTAGTGCAACGTTGGCCAGCAGTTCCAACACATGCAAACAAAACGCTTCTAAAAGCAATCTCCAAATCAGCATCCTCACAAACAATGATGGCATTGTTACCACCCAATTCCAATAAACAATTGCCCCATCGATCATTGACAATTTCTCTCACCTTCTTTCCAACCTTGGTGCTTCCAGTGAATGATACAAGACCAATTCTTTTATCTTTGGCAATTGCTTCTCCAATATCAGCTCCGCCAGTCATGGTTGTACAAATTGCAGGATTTAACTTGTTATCCTTCAGAACTTGTTGGATAATCTTTCCGGTGGCAATGGTGGACAAGGAGGTCGTTGGTGCTCCCTTCCAAACCATTGTGTTACCACAAACAAGACCCAAAGCGGCATTCCAACCATAGACGGCAACAGGGCTGACATGACCATAGTGGAAATTTGTAATTCGGGAGATGTACATAATTTTCAATTCCGAAGGGATGGATTGAAAAATTAAATAGTAATATTGAATATTGAAATACGAAAATTAATATTTCGTCTTAACTATTAAAATCAATACTTACAAATTGAATGCTGAAATGACACCGACTGTACCAATTGGATTCCACATTTCATACATCATGTGATTGGGTCTCTCGCTTGGTAAAACACTTCCATTGATCATTCTTGATAATCCAGTAGCATAATCACAAATATCTACAAATTCTTGTACTTCTCCAACTCCTTCGGGAAGGATTTTACCCATTTCCAAACTCACCAATTTGCCCAAATCTTGGATCTTTTCACGTAAAGCTACTCCGATTTGTCTAACGATTTCTCCTCTGTATGGGGCAGGCTTATTACGCCATTCAATTTCAGCTTGTTTTGCAAGATGAACGGCTTGCTCGTATTCGGCAAGAGTTGGAGTAACAGTGCTGGCAATAACGGAATTATCAGATGGATTGATGGACTGAACGACCTGACCGGAACCTTTCCACTCAGAACCAATAGAAATACCTGGATTGCCTTCTTCTACGAGTCCGAGTCTTGAGAGAAAGTCATTTTCAGCAAAGATAGACTTTTTGTTGGTTGAGTAGCTTCTGGCTGTTGTGGTTAACGACTTGAGAAATTGTTGTTTAAGTGCGCTCGATGCTGAAATGGATTGGAGCGATTTTTGGAGGAGCTGTTGATTCATTTTTTTGATTGTGTGAGAAGGTTTGGTACTGACCTTGAGATTACAACAAACTAAACTAAGGTTAAAATAATACCGACTCATGCTCAATTTCTCCTTTTAACAACGCAATAATTTATTATTGGGGTTTGACCGAAATATTTAAATAAGGGTCTAAATAATTTATAATTGTTGTTATCGAACCTTTTCTCGAGTTGGCTTGGTCTGCTTTGGATTTTTTCGTTTCGTTATTTGATATGTCACAGTTGAATTTCCAATCGAAGGGGAAGAGAGGTCTGATCTCCTAATACCCTGATCATTGGAGTATTGTTCCATTCTATTAATATTTACATCAGGATTGAAAATATTGGCAAGGGAGGGATTTTTCTTCGAAAACTGAGACTGTGTTTGAGGTCTACTCATACTACTTCCATTAGTTGGATTGTTTTGAGTGAGAGACACCAGGTTGTTAAGCTTGATAGAAGAGTTGTTGATTTTGTTGTCGTTTTCAAGAATAATTAGTTTGTTAAAGGAGGAGGGCATGGCTGACTGAGCTCTGTCACCATTAGAAATCGGTTCTGGTTTCAGGGAAGACTTAATACTGTTGTGAGGAAGAGGAGGCTTAGGGGTTATGGATGGATTGGTTGTATGATTATTTGGGCGAAATCCACCAGTAAAGTGCTGATGGTGTCTTACTGGAAATTGTTTTTGATTCACTTCCATATTACGCTGGCTGCTTTCTCTTGACATTTTTTGAATCTCGTGGTTTCCAATATATTTTTCATTGCCTTTGATAATCGATAAAAGCCCAAAGCTACTATTTCTTCTTGGTTTAGGAAGTAACGAGCTGATTAGAACAGCATTATTTAAATCAGACTTGTTCTTGTCAGCTCGCTCTTTAGATCCAGGTGAAAATTTTAAATTTTTTGACGAAGATGCGGAGCTAATGGTCGTTATGGCTGAAAAAGGTGTCATAGATCGTTCGAATGAATCATCGTCATCAATATTTTCCAGCTCTTCAATAAACTTGGTACTGTAATTATCGTTGATATAAATGACATCCACGGTATTACTTTGTGAGCTATCTATCGTTTCGATAGATTTCTTCTTTGGAGAAGAGTCGTTAAGGTAAGATCTAAAACACTCGACAATTTTGGGAACAACTTTTTTCCAAATACTATCAAAAACTTCCCACTGGGCTTCATAAAACAATGCAGAGTGAGGTTCTAAGGGTGGAAATCCTCGGTTGAGTTGAACTCTAATTCTTTCTGCAAACTGAGTCGACAAAGGGCTCTGAGGTGATTCCTTAGGTTTTCTTTGGTGAGCTGTAAAATTTGGTGTGGATCTATTAAGAAAAGAATCAGAATCCAGAGGAGATGGCAAAGCCCTCTTATTTCCTTGGTCGATGACTATAACCTCTTCATATTCCCCGTCCTCAGCAATAATTTCCTCAACCACACCACCAAAAGGACTAAGGGGCATGTATTTTTGTGACTCTCCATTCACTTCGTCGTATTCAAACGTGCGAGATAGGTCTACACTTGTGTTTAAAGAATCTTGGTCAGTAAACTCACCAAAAGAAACTGCAACAACTGCTAAATGTGGGAATGTTGATGACCATTGAGATGCTATTTTTTCCAAAGTTTTCTTTTCTGTTTTTACATTATCTTGAAATCTTTTTGGTTTTCGTTTGGTAGATTTTAGAGGTGAATGCTGCCGTGTTGGCTCATGCTTTAATCCATATAATTTTGCATCCAATTGATTTATCAATCCTTTTAATCGCTCTTCAGCGTCTGTTTCAAGATCCTAATCAATTTTACCAATTTTTAAAATCAAAGTATGGTTGACATCATTGATTCCATCAAAATTATTTACAATCAATATTAATAAATATTTCAATCCTATAATCAGCAGGCCAAACTTACAAAAGTAAAATCCATCAATGAAGAATGTTCGGATCCTGCGCTGTAGTCATGAAAATTTGTATTGAATGTAGAAAAATCTGACGATGTTACTGATTTCAAGCCTGTTGTAAAATGGGCACCTGATGTTGGAGCATTTGTGGACGGAGAAAACGTTGAATCAGCTTGATGCTCTGTTGATGGTGATGATGCTGAGCTCTCCGTATCCTCTCCAATTAAAGACAAATCAATCACAAGTGAATCTGTTGATTTGTATTTCCCAACGGAATGTCTCAACCTCGATGATGGGTCTTCTTGACTTTCCATAAATCGTACTTCTCGTTGACCACGTGTTGCGATCCTTTTTATACTTTCCACTGATCCTCTAAGTGTTGATGATGGGTGATCATTTTGTTTGTTGTTGTTTCTGCTACTGTTGGCTGTTGATATTTTTATGCTCCGAGAGAGCAATGGAACCTCTGAAGGGTGTTCACGATATTGAGGTTGATAATTGTTGTTGTAATGATGATTCATTGAGCTCATCATATGCATTCCTCCTCCTCCTGTATGTGTCGACGATGATGGTGCATTGATCATTCCAACTGCCGTCGTCGGAGGAGAAAAAACCATCATTATTTTTTTGTAGATTTATGAAAATGAGCGCGAGATTTTGGAGAGCTCTGAACTGTGGGTAGTGTCCACAACACACAAGTGGAATGGTCATCATCATCGGACGTCTCTCATTGTCATAATTCATTATGAATGTGAATGTTCATGTCTATCTAATGAGGTCTGTTGATATATTGAGTAGTGAGGAGATTGAAGAACACTCAAAAGAAATGACACTTGTTAATCTCCTTTACTGGTAATGAGAATGTCGCTCAATTGACCTTGCTGACTGGATTTGAGAAGTCGACTAAAGAACAATGATCCCTTCCTCTTTCCGTGCTCCAATAAAAGATATTCGAACAAACATCGTAAGAGATCCTTGCTGAATTGGGAATCCTGTTCTGAAAATCCATAGAAATGAGGAAACATCACTTTGTATGTCTTGTGTACTAGAATACTTCGTCCGACATGATCATGCTCGCCTTTTCCGTATCCAAAGGTTAACCAATCGTTTTCCTTCTCCATTTTGTTAAAAGATTGCCCACAAATATAGCTACCAGAAAGATCTAACTTGAAAAAATGTTCATATATATTTGCAGTAAGTTCCTTAAGAATTTTGACTCCATTTTCATCAAAATCAATTAATTTCTCTCTATTTGCTGAAAATTTGAGTGTTAATGAATGATATTTTCGTAAAAATCGATTCAAATGTTGACTGTCAACTTTTCGAATGCCATCAATATCAAGAGAGAAGGATGAGCTATTTGCCCAATCAACGTATGGTACATTTACATATTGTAACATGTAAGGTGCGCTGTTACAGTCAATTCCTCGGAAAAAAACAAGTGCCAACTCTCCTCTTTCAACCCGATCATTGATTAATGGCACGTAAATATCTTTTATCGTTGAATAGGGATCAAAGCAAATGAGATCCGTATCCAAAATTTCCCTCCGCATCAAAGATTCATCATTTTGATCAAAATTACTGGCATCTTTTACGATCAATAGATCCGTGTATTGTTGCAATCGGTTCAATGTTACTGTATGGAACGCATCGGAAGCACTCGTGGAGAACAACAAGGTTTTAAATTTTCGTCCTTCATGTTTAAATAATGGTGTATATGATTGTTTTTGTTCATCGGTGGTACTTGATTCTGTTGTTGAATTCAGGGCAAGTTCTGACAATCCTTCAAATGAAATGCTTTCTTCTTCGCTCATTCTTGTTGATCAGAGAAGGGAGATGATTTTATGTGAGAACAAAACACTTTAATTTTTTTTTGAAATTCTAAAAATAATTCAAGTTCATATTTGAAAAGTCTTTTCTTCCTTAATAAAACCTGTCAGTGTTGTCACTTCAACTGCGTTTGATTTCTGATGGTATTATCTGCCTTGAAGTTTGGTAAAATATCATCCTCTCCCAACAACCACTGACAGGATTTGCCCATTCTCAAGTGAACGATCAGGAATTAAAGTAACCAATGAATTGAACCATTGTTGTTGTGAATTACTTCATGCAAAGAAACATCTTTCTGTTGAAAATACAGTTTTCTGGCTCACCATTTATTGATTGTGTTTACAATATTTTATACAACAGGAGGAGTCGTGTCTTTTCAAAGAACACGAGACTATTGCTGTTTGAAGAATGAACGTCATCTTTCCTTTTTTAATGGCCTACCAAAGTGAGAAAAGGCCTTTCATAAATATTCAAAATTTACAATTTTGTCAAATTAAATTCAAACGAGTCTTGAAATCAATTTAATAAGTTAGGTTTTTTCTCTCTTTCCTTTTTTTAACCTCATCAAGGTGAGATTTTCACACTCAAAAAAAAACACAGGCAATCACTCTCAGACTCTTCTTTTTCTTCGATCAATTCCAAATTGCTGTCGACATTAAGATCAAACACATCGGAATGGAAAAAGACTTTTCAACAAGAATAAGATCCTACTTTGAAAGAACCTCAAACGATCCATGGGGTCAATCTCCCTACACGGTCACTGTCAATAGTTCACAACCATATTCCATCTTTTACTTGAATAGTAGTAATGGAAGAAATTATCAAGGTCTCATTCAATTCGGTTATTCAGGACCAAATAATTTTAATGCATTTCGTGAAGTGTTTGTCTATGACATTTCAGAATCAGATCCTTATTTGAGAGTACATAACATGTTGACGTAAGTTACAAGTTGTAAAAAGGGATTTTGATGACATTTGAATGACTCATGGTCATGATGAAACGATGCATTGATTTCAGTACTTATTATTATAATTATCCAGTGGAGTATGATCCACGGACTGGAACTGGAGGCACTTTTTATCAAATTGTGAAAATGGAAAGTAAATATTTACCAGCATTGATTTTTCAGTGGAAGGCTCCATCAAGTATACCACAAGAAGAGTGTGTGTCAAGTATGGACGCTTCTTTACAGTCTCTCTCCCATCCAATGTTGTTGGCAAGTGACATGCAACCAAATAAGGAAAACAGTTTTTACAAACAAGATAAGGAAGGAAGAAGAGTCCAATTTGGTCCTGCTCGTTACTATGTCGAAAGAAGTGGCAAAGTTTGGGACAATATCAACTTTACTTACTCTGTGCCATCTATTTATTGCGTAAATCGACAAGATGGAAGAATTTGCATCATGTACATTGCTTTCGAAACTGATGGTTACTTGTATTTGTACATGAAGTTTTATTGGCCTAATGGACAATTACAATCCTTACTTCGTGCAAAATCAACTCTTCTCTTGACCTTGTATTTGGATAATGGAGATGTTTGGGAAGGACCAGATCCGTCCTCACTGTTGTTGTTGAATGGACACGAAAGTTTACAAAATCAGCAACAACAAGATTATTGTGAATGGAATCAAACTGGTGATTTAAACCTTTTGGGAAATCCAAAAGTGAAAATTCCTTTTCGAGGTTTGTTAAAAATTGGAGATTCCATTTTATTGCAAAAAAGTGAAGTATGTGACTGGCCTTTGGAAGTAATTCATCAAGTGTTGATCACTCCAAAGAAGAAGGGAGGAGTTGGTTTGCATTCTCAACAATTGAAAAATTTGAAAATTTACGGAAATATGTTGGACATGATCATGATGGATTTGAAAGAACATGGAGAGTCACATGCCATTCAAGAAATGTCAAAATCTCTTCATGATGAATATTTTGTTGCAAAACTTGTTGTTCAATGGGTGAAACGAAATTTATGTAATGAACAGGACGACCATTCTTATTTACAATAAATGTGAAGAAAGAAACACACTCGGTTGGTAATTGTAAACAATCCTGAGTTCACTTTTGTTAAGAAAATTCTTAAATCATTTGATTCTTAACTCTCGAAAAGAATTTTTCATTGTCTTTGGAAAGTAGTCTAAAGAGCTCTTGACATGTCGAATCTTTACTTATTGTCCAAAAATGGATATCAATCTTTTTTAACCAATAACGACATTTTAATTCAGTCTTGCATGAAAACAATGGATCTCACTCTCTTACCATTCTGAATTAATTGCAAATAAAAATGTCCTATCCACTCGCTCAAACCACCTTCACCGGTACTGTCAAGAGAGACGTTGATCAAAAAACCTTCAATACAATCTCCACATCGTTCAGTAACTTTTACTTGACTGCCAAAGATGGAGAGACATGGCAAGGAGTGTGCAGTTTGGGTTTGATTCATGCCAATGATAATGTGTTGTGTAAATTTGTGTACTTGTACAATGGAAATTTGTCTGATGTTTTTCAACGAATGGTTTGGATACAAAATTTGTAAGTCTCAAAGTGTTGTTGCAATTAATTGGGAAACGAGAATTGTCAATTGATAATTTTTGAAAATTAGTGATATTCGAACCAGTGAGTTTGGACCTTACTATTCTTGTGAACGAATGATGACCACATCGAATGTCAATTACGTAAGTGTTATTCTTGAAAAGTTTATTTTCAACCTTCCTTTTTGCATCTTGAAAATGTGTCACATTATAATGGAAAGACCTATACTTCTCGTCCTTCAAATGCTGAAAATCTTGCTTCGGGACCTGTCTCCACCATCAAAGCCTTCTATCAAGAACAATCTGGAGCAAAGTGGAAAGTGGAAGTTTCCAATGCGTATCAAGGATGGTTCCGAATTCTCAATCAAAACGATGGAAGAGTTGCAACGTGTGTGGTGGCCTATGACAATGCAAGGAATGGTCAACCTGCTGCTCATTATTATTATTTTCAATTTTTTGACAGCAACCGAGTGGGAAAGACCTCTCGATTGAGAGGTAAAAGCACCGATTCTGGGTTGAACATTTATTTGGATAATGGTGATGTGTTTGTTGGAATGGATGCTTAATAGAAAGCAATTTCAAAGTTTTGACAAGCAATTTCATAGGTGGTGGTGATAATTCCACAATAAAAGCAAAGATACAAGGCTGCTCAATCTGTGATGATCGATTCAATAAAAACTGAGTTGTGAATTGTCAAGAATTTAATCCATCATGGTATCTCTTAATTGTTTCATGAGTTCATCAAGATCTTGATTTTCCACATTCACTAATTCATGTTCATGAACTAGTTTCTTCTCCTTTTCATATTGATATTCCAAACCCTCAGAAAGATGTTCATGTTTATGGGAGTGAGAGTGATAATCGATCGTGTTGTCTTGTTCATCATCGACCACTTCAATGCCCCATGTGTTGTCAGTGTGCACAACTTTAGTCTCCTCCACTTGTTCCTTCTCGTCTTCGTCAAGATCCAAATCAAGTGCTCCTTGTTCTTTCAGCATTTTGATTTCTTCTTGTCTTTTCACACACATTGGATTTGAACAGGTTGGATTTGGACGAACTTTCATGGTTGGGAAATAATCATTCATGGCACTGTAACCCAAATAATAGGAAATTTTACCAAACCTCAATAAATATTTCAAGACTCCCTGAACTAATAATCCAGCTGTGATACCCATAGTAGTGGGTAAACTTGCTGCACAAACACCCTCACGTTTGACTTGTTTGACACCACTTGCAACCACCAAGGGAGGAGCACATTCATAACACTTTGAAGAATTTGAGAGATCAATCGGAATGATGAATTATGATCATCAATTAAATATTGATACAGAACGATTGAAAAAAAGAATCACTTGACATCTACTTACTGCAGTCAATCCAGGAACCATGAATTGGATGTGACCACTCACTGCATCCTCACTCACACCACTCTCCATCCATCTAATATTTAATTCGTTACAGGCTCTATTGATTGCTACTCTTGCTTCAAAATTGTCAACACATGACAATACCAAATCAACTTTTCCATTAGTCAATAAATTTCCAGTGTTGATGGTGTGCATAAATTTATCAAAATTTTCAATGGATGTTATATTATAGGAACATGTTTCAAAAACGACATCGGGATTAATTTTAGAGAGAGTTTCTTTTGATGCATCAACCTTTGTCATTCCTACTTGTTCTGGTGTAAAGAATAATCTATTCATATTTGCCAAAGAAACAATATCAAAATCAAATAGAATTAATTTACCAATACCACATCGGGTTAACATCTCACAAACGACTGCTCCAACACCTCCGAGACCAACAACTGCAACAGTAAAATCTCTTATTCTTTCATAATTCTTGACAATACCCATCGATGAAAGAGCCATGAGTCTTGAGTATGGATTATCATCCTTGACTTCCGAAGAAATTTTAGTAATTTTCTCTCGGACAACTTTGGTACCACCTGATGATGGTGATTGCTGCTCGCTCAACTGTTTCCGTAATTGAGCAACTTCTTCTTCTAATTGTTTAATTCTCTCCTCTTGATTTTGGGCCATTTTTTTCGTGTGCCTTTCTTTTGATCAAACAGTCATACTTACAAAATGAAGCCAAGAAACACGTCACTCTCAAGTGTTATCGAACTACTTGGGAAGAATGTGGGTTTTGTTTACATTCAAAGAGTTTTAATTTACAAAATGAAAGACAACAAGTAATCTCTGGATTATCTTTCTGGAAAATCTGGAGAATATTTTCCCGTAAATAAATAAGTATTATGAATGGTGTGATCAATAAGCTTTCCGTTCTTGTCAACTTGAGAAAATGGACAGTTAGGTTCTCCTCTTTCGTTGTCCAGAGGTTTCGTTAAATCCTTGTTATGTGAAGAGGCCTCATTTCTAAGCCAAAAAGCTCTGTCAAAGGCCTTCAACAACATGTGGTCTGTTTGTTCTTGAATATTCTGATCAAAGTACATGATACCTGCTTCCTTTTCTATCACATATACAAATTCATCAAGTAATCTGTGTGAAGGGAAAGAAATATCTCCTTTTTGCTTTACGAGATCTTTCAGCTCCTTACTTGCAATTTTGGAGTTTAAAATTATTTTTCGTTTCTTTTCATCTACAGTGTAGTTCATCTCACAAACTCCATCGTTTCTTAATCTATCCAAATACCTTTTAACTGATCCTGAAATTTTATCGAAAAATGGTTCTGCAAGTTGTAATCTGTTCAAAATATCCAAGGCAAAATGTTGACAGTTTGCTTTTCTATTATCATACATTTTAGTTCCGTTCCATTCACAAATTACCTCAGAAATCACCTTGAAAGCATTGTTAATTTCTTCTTGATCCTTGTATGTATGAATGTCAACAACAAAAACAGCCTTACTGCTACTCTTTTTCCTTACAGTGGCAATGCTACTGTCACAAAACTCCACATAAAACTCTCCAATAATTAGAGCAGAGTGGTACATTCCAAATTGTTGGTCCTTAAGAGCTCCAACTGAGCTTCCAAGCTTTCGTAAAATTCTGTGAGCAGTTGAAGTACTCATCTCTGTAATGACCAATTTAATTTTCAGGTTGAGCTTGCTTGGGTGAACAGGCCTGTCAACTCTATCTGGATTGAAATACTTGTATCGAAATCTCTCTGGAATTACACAATCCTGTGCAACCAATTCATGTAATTTTGGAGCAATTGGAGATCGTAGTTGTTGGATTTTTTTCAGACAAAAGTCTCGTCTCTCTCTTTCTTCGATTGTGAGTTTCTTTTCAGGGAAAGGAGAGCATCTTCTTGGTTTTCTCTTTTTTCTTTTATCATCATCCATTGAGGTCGATGTACTTGTAGGCATCATTGAAATAGATTTAAAGTCATCTCCTTTTGAGGCAAAATATCGATCTGTTGCAGGCTGGTTTGGTACAGATCCAAAACTAATTTTAGCGAACATTGGATCATACGATGTGGACAGATAACTGGTTGGTTGTAAGCTAGCATCTGTTTGCATATAAAAACTAAGCTTTGAATTTGGAATGTCAATTCCACCGCCACCACTACTGTCTGCACTCATCATTGCTTTGTAGTGAATATCCATGTTGTTGACATCGAGACTGTTACCAGATTGTAAACTTCTATATCTTGCCTCCTCTTCTTCCTCTCCCACGGTATAGAGCAGATCCATGGCCAACTCGACATCATCTCGAGAAGGTCTTCTTTCATCGTCATTCACACCACCCACTACATGTGAATGAATATTCGGAGATTCGATGGGAGTGGTTGTGTTGGCTGTTTGTCCTGAACATGCTGACGACGCAACAGTTGTGGATGTTGATCCTGCAATGCGAGGTGACGAGGAATCAGAAGCTGATGACGAGTTCTGTAGTGATTCCGAGCCAATTATAATCGTCGAAGTTCTGTTATTTCGATTCGGACTCGTTGCTCCACCAATATCAATGCTGTTAGAAGGTGAGAAGTTAATTTCAGTGTTGTTGTTACTGATGGGATTGGATGACTCCTTGTTGGAGCTTGTTGCCGATTCACTCAAATCTCTCATGATGGAATTGGCTCGGGTAGGGGCTCTCAAAATGTATGGATTCTGAATGGTTCCAATCTGAGTTGGTAATTGTTTGAGAACAGGAGGTTCCTCTCCTCCGAGCTTATCAGCAGGAGGCTCTCCGTGTTCCAATACGTTATCAATTCTCAATTTATCAACGAATAACATAAAGACACTCGCTTGTCGCTCCTTAATTTTGAATTCATTGATACATTTATCCAATGTGAGTGTATATAACTGAATGCCTCCAAAATCAGTCCTCTTTTCAATGGCTATTGTGCGAGAATGTATGTGGTTGTTGTTGTTGTGTGTTTGAAATTTCGATATCGTCGGATATTGAAATAATATTTTGAGGGTACATCAAAGATACGGATGTTTAAACAATTTACCATCATCCATTGTTGATATTGTACAATAGTTTGTTGGATAGATAGATACACATTGTTATCGTGTCATCACAATCATTATTAAAAGAATATAATGATGAACCGACACAAGAAGGGTCAACCAAAAAATCTCATCATCCACTCCCATCATGATTGTAATCAAACCTACCCTTGACAACATCCGAATGAATACATGAAGCTTTCATCCACTGCATGACCATCTTGTGATTCCACTCACAGAGAGGAAAGCTCTCTACTGTTGGACTCACACTCGAGCCGCTGGCAGCAGAGTTCTTCTTCACGAAACTAATCATCAACTACGCGATTGTTTTTTGAAGTTGTTGTTGTTGTTGTTGTTCTTATTGTAACCTCTCGCGAGAGGATGAGGTTCAAAATTTTTCTCACGTAATCAAAACAAATACTTCTGCCCAATTATGCTCCTAGATGACGGAAGAAAGGAAGCCTTTTCTATCTGTGAGAGCCGTATGGATATTATGTGGTGAATGTACTCTGACATCAACATGCGGAGACCTGGAAAGTGGTACCCAGAAAGGTTTGAAATATCATGCGCACGTATTGTGAGAACACAAAGCTCCTCCATCAAGGTAGGTAGTTCTCTCCTTTGAATCCGCCATTACGATTTTCCGTCCACCACCATCAGAAACACTTGCAAGACTTTGATGATTCATTCTAACTTTCATTCAGCTTTGTCTTCCTTAAAAGAAAACACTTGATGAGGATGCCCAGAAACAAAAAATGAAACTCCCAGGATTTGCTGCTTCACTGATGCAAAAGTTGCCACCTGTTCAGGTTATTCTTTTTTCTGCTTTTATTGGTTCATTGTTAGCGAGTCCAATCATAAAGAGCAGACGGTCTTCCAAAGCTGAAAAAGCTAAAACACAAAACAAGAGCAACAATAGTGTAATGACAATTGAAGAACGTAAGTTTGATGAAGAATGATGATCATCGGATTAGATGTTTTGGTGATGTTGATAATTGCTCGATTTCGTATGATGATCATCATTAATTTAAAACGATGGTAAAATATCTTCGGAAACATCAATTTTCATCATTCTGAATTTAATTCAATCTTGGAAATATACAGTCAATGAGAGAATCAGAGAACATGAAAGAAAGTAACCAAATCTCACGATTCATCATCAAGAATGCTAGTCGTTCAACAATAACAACACCAATAACTTATTATGGAGGACTAATAAATTAGAGTATATTTAAGCATTATTATTGCTATGTATGGAAACAATTATTGGCTTGGATTACTTTGTTATTACAATAATTATTGTTGAGCTTCATCCCCAATTATTAATGTTTACAGATAAGGCATCCACCAAATATACATGGCCATAAGATTAGCTTCATTGGTAGCTTCTTTGATAAGATGATCCACTTGACCTTGTACACTCAAAGGTAGAACATTGTCTCCAATTAACCCTTTCAATTTCATCTCAATAACTTTGTAATTTCCTTCCACGTCGTGTTCGCTTCTAATCTTTGCAGCTTCTTTTTTCTGAGCCAATTGATTCCAATCCAGCAAAGGATCATGTATGAATGAATCAAGTACGTTCATGAGTGTCTGGTAATTCTTTCGTAAGATTTCAAGTGTTGCTTCACATGTAAAGCGAAATACTCCTTCATGACCAGTCACTCCCATTCCATCAACAATGTTTCGAGTGAGTCTAAATGGAACTCGTTCACCCACAGTTAAATATTTGGCAGTTTCGAAAAGCATGGCTAAATCAACATGAACAACATCACCACATCTCAAATCAATAAGAATGTTTTCACAGTGCCTATCTCCAAGTCCAACAATATAACCAACCATGCTCCAAACAGCAGTTGTTCTAGCAAAGTTCAATCTTGATTGATACCATTGATTAGGCTCCAGGAATTGATGGAGGAAAAAGTTATGAAATACTGGAGGATACTTTTTAGTCATAGTTTTGTAAACCATCTCTGCATAGTCTTGAGCATTCTTGGGATTTTTAGGGAGTAGGCTAGTCACCAGGAGTTGAACATTGCTTGTGATGCCCATGTTGTTAAATTCATTATCCAAAATGCTTCTCAATACATTAGTATTTTCAACCCATTCGACAAGACCTGTCTTGTTGGAAAGAGGAATAGCTGAGAACAACCGCAAATAAAGTCTTTTGTTTCTTGTCAATTCGTCACGCTTCAGTAGTCTGTTGATGACACTATTGAAATCCATCATTCTACTGTCCTTTCTCAAATCATCATGAGCTTTGAATAAAAAGTTGTATAAACGACCATCGTTTCCATAGATTCCAACCTTTTTCGGTTTTTGCAAAGATGACATGACCGCAACCTCATCTTTAAAGTTTTTGATGTAAACTTTTGAAGAAGAGTAAGGTGAATAATCTGATCTAAGTCCTCCATCTTCGGTAAATAGATTTGCTTTTTGCAATTCTACAGTAGTGAGGCGTTGGAGAGGTACTATAAAATTGGTATTCGGTTTGTTAATAAGCTTTGCTAAATGTGAAAATACATGTGTGATAGGTTGCTCATTATTTTTGACCATAAGATGACCTTCATGACCTTTCTTTTTTGTGATTGAGCTCAAATTGTATGTTTTTCCACCTGTTCCAAGATATATCATACAAAGTTCTCTGAATCCTTCTAATGTGGATTCTTGCTGATCTAGGATACACTTGACTGCTTTGGAAGATGATCCAGAGTTTGCTATTTGTGATTTAGCCATTTGAATGATGCTGTCAATAACATCTTGCCGCTCTTTGTTATCAGTTTTGCATCCAATGCTCCAAATACTTTCTTCTGGAAATGCTATCAGTACCTTTACGAGAATGTTCTTTATGCTACTGGTGACCATTTCATTCTTACTAACCATTCTAGAGATGAGTTGAGGCAATGCTATTGTCCATTCAAACACAGGAAGATCATTAATCAACTTATCAATAATATTTTGAACTTTCTTATAAACAACATTCTTCTTGTCATCTCCTGAAGCACCTGAAAAGTCCAACCAGAGCGTGATTAATCTGGGAAGAGCATTATAGATGTTTTTCACACCATATTGCAATGACGTGCCGTAGTTTTGAATAATCATTGGAAGTTCGGATTTTACATATTGAGCATCTTTCTCTTTCTCTCGTCTGGCGATGAAGATGTTATCAAGATATGAAGCTAAATAAAAGTAGCCTTCTTCCCAATATTGATCTTGTTTGATCACTTGGTTGTAACCTTCAATAACCACATCTTTGGGCTTATGTTCCTTCTCCCAGTTGACATTCATGAGCTTGATCTTTGCCTTCATTAGTGAATCTCTCTTTGTTTGTGTGAGGCTCATACTTGGAGCATCAAAACTGAATGTGGAAAGTAATGAAAGAGCTCTCTGTGACTCTCCCATTTCATATAACAATTTGGCTTGCTCAATTTTCTTTTGAGGAACATGGTAATCAATGGCGTGTGTAATAGCATGTAGTGCCATTCCATATTGCTTTTCTTTTCTTGCTTGTTTTGATATGTGAACCCAAGTCTTGTAAACTTGATCATTGAGATTGTGAATTGTGAACATACACCTTCTCACAGCAAATAAAAGTTCCTTATTTGCAGAGGAGCTGGTAGTGATTTTCAAATTTTTGTCTAAAATACCAACAAACTCACTGAGTTCAGTGGCAATATTTCTGTTTCCATCATCATTCAAGAAAATTTTGAAACCTCTTTCCAACTCTGAAAGCGCCTGAAGTTTGATGATATCAGGATAGCATCTGAGGTAACTTTCAGTGGATGCTGCAGATAGAGATGGAAGTATTTCTTTCCTTGCAGCTTGTATACACATTTCAAATTGCTCTTTTTCTTTTCTTACATATGAAGATAACGCTTTTGCTAGATACACTTCGAAAGATGGATTTGCATCTTCAAACACACTGTCAACATTATTCCAGGAACACAATCTCCAAAAAGCTTGTATAGCAAAGGAAGCTTTGGAATTCTTATCTAACGAACTACCTTGAATAATGTGTAAGAGTGTCGTATATTGTGACAAGTTGATATAGCATTTCATGAGGTTTGATAGAATGTCTACATTGTCCAAATTTTGCTCTAACATAATTCCATATAAATCTCTAGCTTCTTCCCATCTACCTTCGACTTCCTTATCTAAAATACTTTCATTAATATTTGTCTCAGTTCTTAATGCAGCAATTCCTGCCATGCTATCTCTGTCTTTGAGTTCAGAATAAATTCGTTGCAAATTATGCAAAACCTCGGATGGAAGCTCGCTGATGGGCTTATTCATTTTCCGAATAAATGACTCAAAGTACATTAATGATCTAGAAAATGCAGAATGGTTATAAGCTGTGGAGGCTAATGAGTCAAGTGGAATATCATTAATTATAGCCTCTGCTTTGTTTGCCATCTCTTTATACTTTTCTGAAAAGTGTTTGTTGGATTCAAACCATCGCTTAAGATCGTCAATTAAGCAAAAAATAGTTTGTGCATGTTCAGATGTTCTATATTGTTCTCCAATATGTGACTTTGAAACGTCGTAGCTAATTACATTCATAATTTCTTGCTTAATATCCTCTCTATCTTTATCATCTCCTGTCATTAAAACGTTGTGAACCAAATATGGAAATACAATTTTCACAAGTTCTTTGTCAATGTTGAAAAGAGGTCGTACAGCTAAGAAGGTTCTACCTCTAAAGGAGCTTATATTCGATCTTGTCACTAAATACTTTGACCAATTTTTAAGCCAAGTATGGTGTTGCATATTTTCCTTAAATATTGGGAGGCTTTTTGTCGTATTTGGTTGAACTTTTTGATTCTTCAAAGAAAGGCCTTGCTCTTTTAGAGACAAATAGTCCTTAAAGTTTTCTTTCAAATATTTTGAATCAACTTCGAAAAGCACTTTCATCAACTCTTGCCTTGCATAGTTTGCTTGATTAGGAGTTGCAGGACAATTTTCTATATATCTAATTAAAAAATCTAAAAGTTCAACATCACCCTTTTCTGGATTTCCAATTTTTGCAGGTTCAATATTCAATACAGAGGGATCTATGGCTCCAAGCTCGCTAAGAGCAATTGCACTGAAATTCTTAATTTTGTCATCGATGTGGCTACAGTTAGCAAGGAGCGACGTTACCATCCTGTTAATAATGTTTGAACTATTATATTCTTGGTCAAACATCGAAAGAATGATCTTTTGAATCTTGGGTTTGGTTTCTCTTAGAACCTTTGTTAGAGAAAGCAAAGAGTTTCGCTTAATTGTCACTTCCGGTTGTTCAATTCCCTCAATAAGAGACTCTATTCTCTTCTCAAAAGAGCCACCAAGAGCTTTGTTAATTATGTCATGCAACTCTGATAGTAGTGGTGAGCTAGGAATTTGTACTTTTGATGGATCTACTTTTTCAGTTTTCAACATTTTAACAAGATTGTCTTTCAACTGTTTTCCAAAGTTAGAGTCATCCACTAATTCGCATAGATGAGTAAAAGCGGTGAGAAGTTGGTCTGGACAATGTTTTTCTAGCTGGGCTGTCAATTCATCAAAAACTGGGAAAATATCTTCTCTAAAGGAGCATGTAAACAACACATTATAAAAAAGCTCGAGTAATGCCTTGTGACAAACAATAATTTCCTTATCTAAAAGCTTCAATAAACTTGGAATTATAGAAACTCTTCTCTTCTGTTTTTCAGTATTGGATTTCTTGAAACATTTTGCAATCATTATTGTAACTCCAGAAATGCTGGATGATAATAGCGAGGGTACTGATTTCCTTTGAACTTGGGCCAGTTGATCGATGCAATTAATTACCTTAGTGTCTATTTCTTTGTTGAATCCAAGTTCCATCACTAAATGCTTAATGGCTCCAAGAGAAAATTTGCCCCAATGATTCTCTAATGGCACACTCCATTCCTTTGTTAACATATGAAGATCTTTGATGGGGTTATTGCTGCATTTCAGGTAAGCAGACAAAATTTTCTCCATATGATCCACAAGTAAGTCCCTTATTTGGTTATTTGTCATAGACACCAACTTTGCAGACTTTGAGTGTAGCTCTCCAGAAACAACAATTTCAGGAAGAACTTTTCTTAATATTCTTTTGGATATTGTTGTAAAATCTAGATCAAATAGAGAGGGCGCGACATTTTGTAAATAGGTAGAAGTTGAGGGATTCTCCCATTTTTGGAACAAAATATCAAAAAATTCGTTCCCAATCTTGTTTTGCATGAACTTCATAACAGTTAGTTCTTCTTTTGTTGAAAGCTTTTTAAATGCAATATAGACATACGGGCATTGCTTGAAATCAATAGCCAAATCCAACAAAAACTTAATAATGTCTGATATTAATGTAGCGTGTGTGCTGTAGCTTTCAAATATCATTCTAAGTACAGGAACTAAAAATCTTGAGTGAGTAGATGCATGAGTTTTTAGAAACTCCTTAATATTATTAAAAAGCGTGGAAATAGAGCCCTCACATCCATGTAAAACTTCTATTGGAACGATACCATTTGAATTTGGAGAGATCCAATTTGAAAATTTTGATGCTGCATGGGAAGCTATCTCTATATTTTCATCAAAAGCGAACATGCAGAAATCCAAACGTTTGCTATATTTTTCAAAGTCTTCTTTTGTCATAAAATGAAAAAGAAGCAGGATAGAATCTAACGATAATATTCTTAAATCTGTACTTGACGACTTCTGTCCATGTAATATAAAATCCCAATTTGCCATTTCAAACTTAAAACCCATCTTGGCCAACTCTTCCGTAACAAATGGTAAAACATTGTAGATACATTCTTGTAGAGTCTTTGACTCGTCGTTGAACAAAACTCTCATAGATGAGTAGACTTCCTCGAAAGTGGTATTTTTTAGCTTAATCATGAGTGGCAAGTTATTGATGAATGCCCGTTTACATTTTTCCTCTCTAATAAGCATTTCTTTCAAAATCAATGATACGTCCTGACGACCTGTTATGGAAGAAAGTCTGTTTAAGTTTTTTGTGGTCATATCTAATATATCTTGATCCATCTGCTTTGCATAGAGCTCGAGCATTGTAATCGAAAATGAAGTGATATCATTGACAATCTCACTTGAGACATTACTGAGTGCTTCATTTTCAAGTAATGTGTCAATAATTCTAATACATTTTTCAGAATACTGGTAGTACGAATGTAAGAAAGCAGTTTTGCATTGAAATACATACCTCTAAGGTATTCTTCAAATATGATGAAAAAATGTTAATCAATTCAACAAGAATTGTGTTATCCTTGTTATGATTGAAAGGAGCAACACTCATTATTAGAATATACAAAGGGTGAATTTCGTTATGAGATAAATTAGAAGTGGCTCTTTTCAGTGTTTCGAAAAATTGTTCACTTTGTTCCAAGTAATCAAGAACAAAAAATCTTGATCCAAACTCAGCAGAATACGGAGTACAGGTCATACTGATGTTTGTGGTGTCTTCACTTATTTGAGTATCTTCTCCGTTCTCAGACTTTCTTTTTTTAGCAGAATTATCTTCTGTCGTATCTGCTTGTGATTCTTTTCTTTTGTGGGTTGGTGTTCCGTCAACATAGTGTATTGAAAGAATTTTTCGCAGTAAGTAGACAAGTTCATCATGATAAGCCTGAAATTTAAAACAATCATTAATGTCTTTCACTAGTGACTGCGAAAAAACAAGTTCAAAATTTGAGTTATTGATAGAGTAGTCCATAAACCAGCATATGGTGTGAATAATTTCCTTTTTGAGAGAGTCGCTTTTGGATTGAGAAATGTTTGCAAATAAATTTTTTGACAGAATTCCCAACATATCCATTCGTTCCACACCAAAACTCTCTAAAACATTGAGTAAATGTGGTCTAAAGTTTTTTAAAATTTTAGCCAAAAGGTCGTCAAATTCTGTGGTTCTATACAAGGGAAAGTTTGACTCAACGTTGAATATAGTTACAAGTAAGTTGATAAGAAATTTGTGAATGGTGGGCTCGAAATTTTGGGATAAACAAAGCAGATAGATTAGATCTAATGCCCTTATTTTGATTTCATTGCTCGAAAATCGTACTTGCTGGCATGCAATGGTAAATATCTGTCTTTGCTGTGAAAACAATATTGGGTGCTTTTCGAGTGATACTTTCAGCAAATAAAGTATAAATTTTTGTATATCTGTACATGTTTTCTCGAAGGGAATAGGAATCATACAAATTCTATCCAGCTTTTTGTAAAATTTCTTGAATAGTGTCGGTAGAAATAAGATTGAGAGACCTGAAGTATCGGCCAACTCAGCATTATTGTGACAAAAAAACAAATTAATGTCATAGAGTTGAGAAATCATTTTGCATAAATCTCCAATGTATTCCGAGTGAACAGAAGGAAAGTGTTGAAACAGAAATTCTTGAAGCGCTACCAAAAGATCCAATAGTTGTTTTGATATCTCTTCAATTTGATGAGTATGAGCAAGTAATCGGAACGAATCTGCAACTAAAATTATCATCATTGGTGCTTGCAGCAAACGCCGAGAAACTAAATCCTTTCCTTTAACGTCCAAAATATTATTAATGATTTCAATCACTATCGATATGGACTCCACATCCTCTTGTTGCAACTGTTCGATCAGACATTCCGAGAGTTTGATGCACGAGAGTATTTGATTTGCCGCTGTTATGCTCTTCGTCTCATCATCATTTACATAATTCGAAAAATATTCTTGCAATTGCTTCAAAAACGGAAAGCGGTTGCTCTTGAATAAGTCTGCTTCCGATGATGAACGGGTATTGTCAACTAGTAACATGTTGTTGTGATCATTAGCATCGAGCATTTTTTTTGTTGAACATTCATGCGTGTGCTGGAAGTGGTTTTGTTCAGCGAGGAAAAAAAGGTTTATTGGAACGTTCGTTTATTACTATGGCTGGGGCTTTCATTCACTAACATTTCATCATGACATTGTTGCAAATTCTCGTACTCTCGTATGCAGAGAATGATGGCATGACTCACTTTTCCAATGTCCGTTCTAATTTCAGAGTCTGAGGGACGCAAGAAGTTCATTCCCCATATGAATGCAAGATTGGAATCGTTCATCCTTGAGGATTCCAAACAAGGAGGCTGTGAAATCTTTCTCAATAGCTTTAAAATTCTAATAAATAAAGTTCTATTTGGGATTGGCAATTGTTTAAATAAATTAAGAAGATTCTCTTTTTCTTCATGAACGTCGTGCAAGGTGGAAAGAGCGGTCCATTCTTTGTACATGTGGCTGGGTAGGAGAGGTTCAGGTAATTCTCGAACAAAACGTTTCAACACACTTGCCACGGTGTGCACTGAAAAAAGACGTAGATTAAGCTTTTGATTAGAATTAGCAGCAGTGACAATCTTCTCAATTTCAAGGGCGTGCCCTGGTATTCGGAATATTCCCTCTTTAGAAGCATTTTCTTCGAGCATTTTCAAGCACTCCTCTGCAATGGATGGCACTCGATTATGAAAATTATTGTCAAGACTGATGCCGGACTGACCAGCTTCGCTGTGCTTTGCCTCTCTTTCAAGCACAACAATTAATGATTCCTTAAAAACTTTATGATTTCTGTTGCGATCATGAACACCTTGCAAACTCTCATTTCGTGTCTTTGAGAGAGACTGAAAACAAACAATATTCCTTAAAAACGACAGCATGAGATCTCCCAATAGATGACAATCGCACAACTTGAACGCAGAGCAACACAAATTGCTTACAAACTCAAACAAGCTCTTCTCCTCACCCGATGGTACCTCTAGAGAATGTTCAAAATCACCTCTCTCTTGATGATGAAACGATTGCTTTAAATTCTTTCCGTTGAAGAGATGGGATGGTCTGCAGTTTTGGGAATATTTTTCGGGTTGAGAGTTCAGGTGTTCATGCGGAGGATCATCAAGCACAAGTTCAATTTGATGCGATGCTTTCGTGTCGTTAATGAGGAGGAGGGCTGAATTGGGGTTCTTCGAGTCTTCCTCAGGGTTATTGAGGTGGTTGTTGTTGTTGTTATTCGACATCTTTTTTGAAAGAATATCGATGATGGGATGAGATGCTTTTGAAATTGTAAAAAATGTGAGGGAATATTAAAGGACAAGCAAACAGTGCCACAAACTGAATCCTTTACATATGATTAGAATTTCTGGCAGGTCACAACTACCATATATTCAAACACAGTCTCTTTCTGAGAAGCAAGGAAGAGATGGAATGGAAATGTGGAAGAATCAAAAATTGAAACATGGACACAGAAAAATGGTTCAATTCAAGAGGAAATGCACTTTCGAGGTTGAAGCTGCACTCCTTCATCAGTACATGAACATGTTTTCGTCATTCAACAACAAATTCGCAAAAAAACCTCACTAGATCCTCTTCTTGTTCGTCATCCGTGATGTCATCCTCACAAGATTCCGAATTGAAAATTGATCAACAACAAGCTTCTTCCCATGAAGAAGAAGAACACTCCGAAGAACACTCTGAAGAATACTCTGGACATTTAAAAAAGACAAGATTTCAGCCATCCTTTAGCGAGACTAAACATGCGTGTTACGAAGTTTTCAAATGCAAGAGCATCAAATTCGACGTTCGATCGTTCAGCATACTGGACAAAATGAACAAGAATCAAGGAGTTTTTGGTTTTATTTGTAAAAGAGATGGACCTATCGGAGGAAGCCTTTACATTGTTAATGTTGCAGGAAAAAGCCTTTATGATGAAAATAATTCCAACGTAAAGGATGCGAGAGAATTCATCTTTTGCACCCCAAAACTTCGATATGCATACAATAGGGAGTTTACCGATTTTGTGGATAAATTTGATCATGAAGAGCGAATTGCTTCGTACTATCTGAGTGAGAAATGGAACGGAACAAACATTTTGCTGTTCAAATATCACGATGCAGAAGGCAATGAATTTATTTCGGGAAAAACTAAGGGCATGCCCACTCTCACCGATTCTAACTTTGGTAACTTCTTGAGCTGCACCTTAACTGCATTGCATTTGCAAGATTTTATTGGAAAGTATGAAAACTTGTGTTTGAGAGATGAATTGATGAAAATACACAACGATCCTAACCATCCAAACTATATGCCTCATTTGCATGAATTTTTGAATAACAAGGACATTCAAGCGATTTCCTTAGAAATTTGTGGTAACTCTTTACCTCACTTGGTCAAATACGATTTTGCTTTGGATTTGAAACCACTGTTCTTTATTCACAAAGGTGGAAAGATTAGACCATGCCTTAAAGTTCGTGGTATGGAAGAATTTGGACCAATTCCATACACTCCATTTGAATCTCATAATTCTTGTATTAGATTGTGCAAAATGCTTCAAAAAGATAGCTTGGAAAGAAACGAAAATTATCGAAAAGAACACAATTTAAAACACAAATACGAGTATGAACACTTTGCGGTGGAAGGACACGTCTTGTATTTGTTAGACGAGCAAGGATTTGTTGTGAGTAGAAACAGCATTTACAAAGTGAAACCTAGGGATGTTGAGGGTAAGTTGAAGTGAGTTCACAACTTTTCATTGTTAACATGCCTTTCATTACAGAAGTACATTGGGAACAATTTGATGAAATGAAAAAAGGTCAAGTAAGAGATGCTGTCTTAAAGATGAAACAAAGAGGCCTACCTTTGTCAAACGAAGAGGCACTGAGAAAAGAACTAGATTGTGGAGACAAGGAGTGGTCAAAGTTCTCAAGGGAAATATTGGCCTTTATTGAGAAAGAATTTGGAGAAAATTCTGAAAATCAAGCAAAAAAGAAGTCCAAAAAATCGAACAAAAAGAAACAGCAACAATCTACATCAACAGAACAAAATCAAGAGCCTCAGGTCACAAATAGTAATAAGGAGGCTGTGATGGATGTTGCAATTGAAGTGGTGACTTCTTCCTCAAACCATGTGAGCTCACCTACGACCAACGAAAAACCAAAGAGAAACCATCAATCACGCAACAAGAACATGGTGCTGTATGTTTTGAAAAAAGAATAAATAGTGTTCACACTCGGATTTGTACTTCCTTTTCTCCAATGATCACTAGAGTGCTCCACAACAAAAAAAGAACACCAAAATTGTCCATTGTGATTGATCGTTTCACTCGTCAACAACACTGCATTTCAAAACTTGGCCATCAGGTGTTCACACAAATTCGCTTTGATCATTGAATCAACATTGGATCATTTTGTGTCTGTCACCAATTAGAATATCGTAATCAAAACAAATGTCATAACGATGACGCAACCGAACCATCCATCACCACAACAACCATCATCTCCTTCCCAGTTCCATCAGCATCCACTCCAACAACAATTTTCATCACCCTTTTACAATCCTTCCTCAAGGCCATCATCCTCTTCATCCTCTTCTCCCATACCATTATCATTACACGCTCGGAATAATCACCTCACGATGAATCATCAACGCACCACCACACCCACGACCACCATGGTCTTCATGAATAATACCAATAACACTGCCTCTCCCATTGCAATGGGTGGGTCCTCTTCTTCCGATTCTGCATCGAGTTCTCCTTCTCTGGGCCGTGAAGAGGGAAGAGTCGTCCACAACAGACAAAGAAGGCTTGCCATCACCAGCAGTAGTAGTACTCACATGCAACCGTTTATTCAAAATAATGGAATGGTTCAACAACAACAACAATTCACCCCAACTCCAAGCAATTATTCGGTCCATGCAAATAACAACAACAACACCACCACCACAACGAATTCAACGACGACTAGTAGCACATTCTCAACAAACCAACAAAATTCCAACCAAATGGTTGATTCCTTTGTGATCACAGAAGATGATGTTGAAAGTCATCACGAAGGTCGACTGCAAAGTATTCCTCAACAAACACCACCACCCCAACAACAACAACAAACCTATAACCCCTATTCAAGAAATAATTTATCAAATCAAAGAGATATGGTCTCGTCTTTTGGAGTTTTGGAAAATGATGATGAAGAAAATTATGATATTGACCAAAACTTTTCGCCTCCTCTCCAACACAACGTTGAATTAATAATGAAAAACAATGTGAATACAATCACTACACAAAATGCAATGACAGATTCCGATGTAGAGTTGGATTTTGGTTCATCTTATCTGTTTCAAAGGAGGCCGATTCTATCCACTCAGAATGCAAATGTGAAACGGTCAATTTTGGATCCTATTAATGAACGAGTTCTTCCTCATCAGAAAATAGATACAGGTCAACATGGTAATAATTATGTTGACTCTTTTGGTCAATTGGATTACTCAAATTCTGAAATTCAAAATACGAAACAACCAACCCCCAACAATGACGAAGAGTATGATCTGATGGGACTTTCTGAAATAGGAAAGAAATCATCAGCAAGTCCTGAAAATCATTATCTGCCTGTTATTTCTCCAAACAATTATTCACATCACACGAATGTAATCATTAATGGCAATATTGGTCAATCCTACTATGATTATAACTGGAGCGTCGGAGATGTTATTACGGACATCAAAAATTCAAAATCTTTCAAACTTTTGGAACAATTAGGTGAAGGATCCTTCGGAGCTGTATTTCGAGTGGTCCATTTGGGTTCCAATGTACAGTATGCTTTGAAACGAATTACTATCAATGATTATCAAGAGAAAGAAGTTAAATTAATGATGATGTTAGACCATGAAAACATTGTAAAGTATTATGACTCATTTATGGACAGCAACAAGAGATATTATTGTATATTAATGGAATACTGCAGTGGAAAACATTTAGATCATTTCTTGGCAGAGTTGAAAGAAATTAGCAATGAGAGCAAGGGTTTAAAAACCTTATCGATGGACGTCCGATTTTTATGGTTTGTTAAACTTCTTGAGGTATTGCATTATCTTCACCAAAATAAGGTCATTCATAGAGGTTCGTATCACAAGTGGTCCTTTTCACTCATTATTCTTAACAATGATGATCTATTGTTCTTACCAATGATGATCTATAATTATTCTATTATATAATCAATAATAATATATTTTCATCACTCTATTATTCTTAACAACAATATATATCATGTACTACATGCTAGATCTTAAACCTCAGAATATTATTGTCCAATACAACTCGGAACATTTAAGAAACAATTTTGAACAAGAAATTCGAAAAATCACTTTGAAAATTATTGACTTTGGACTGGCCAAACAGTTGGTGCACAAAAACTCGACATCCACCATATGTGGAACAAGGTATGTATTCATACTGTACATGCTTCTTGCCTTTTTAAATATACAACAATTCTGTATAGAGCCTATGTTGCACCTGAGATTAAACCCGGAGCAGAGTACGACTATAAAGTGGATGTATACAGTTTGGGCATAATATTCATGCAATTATCAGCTGGTTTGAATGTGAAAGATTTCCAGCAATTAATTGATCAACGAGCACGAAGACACAACACTGATTTCTGGTCATTCATGAGGTCAAGTTACTATTTTGACTTTATCCATGATCACGTTTTTGATATAGGAACCAAACGCATCGTCCAAATGATGGTTTGCTCAAGAGAGGAACGAAAAAGTGCTGCAGAAATTCTAGATCACACCATCATCCAAACTTGGAGATTTATCTTTGATAATGACTCTTCGAAACTGTTAAATATTTTGAGCAAACCAGAATCCATTTTGGGATTTTTAAGTGGGCTCGATTCTAGTAATGCCTACCTGACAAGATCCATTCTGGGCATGAAAGATTTAATTTCCAATGAAAAATTAAGACCCAAATGTTGTGAACTCATTTCAGAGTACAAAGTGCTTCCCGTTCTTTTATTCTATGTCTCGAGAAAGTTATTTTCTGATCATAAGATCCTTTCAGAACAACAAAAGACTCCTGCTGAGATGTTTGATGAAATTTTCAAAAATACCCTTAATATCATTGCAAAAGTTATGATCTATTATGATGGACAGCCAAACAAGGAACGTATCAAACGAATCATACGAGAGATGAGAAATGAAACGTCATTATTACTCGTTGATGATTTAGGACGATATTCTACCACTTGTATATTAAGTTTTATTCATGTCAAAATCTCCACTAACCCTAACTTTTTCTACACACTACCTTGCTTGAGAGTAGTATTTATGTTATGTAAATATGACAAATCGGCCAGAGTTGGTTATTGCATTTGGCTTGAGCGACACAAATCAAAGATTGGTAAAATTGACGAACCACTCCCTGAAAAGAAAACTGAACTACTTCGAGGTATCTCAACCTACATATCTTTAATCGAACCAGGATACTCAACATTGTTATCATTGAACAATTTTGTGGATCCCATGTTTGTTGAGGCATTTAATGAAATACCATTCCACCATCGTAGACCACACATCAAACAAATATGGAAGAAACTTGGACAATTGTTGACATTGTCACTTGATAGAGGTGATGAGAAAACTGCTGAAACAGTACTTGGAGTTATGAACAATTTCCTCTATGATTATCACCAATTAGAAAGAATTACAACCTATAGCGGTGTCAGCAACACCAAGTTTGCAGCCATTACAGGAGATTCAAATATTTGCGGGCTGCCCAACTCAACGTACTATTTAATTCCGAACGGAACTTCAACGTTTGGACTTGTGAAAAATTATGCCCATGTCGATCGTCAAACTTTAATCTATCAATTAGTTTGCAATGACTTGAATCCTCAAGAAATTAAGATTTGCCATTTCGATCAACCTCCTTCAAACCTTCTCAGCAACGATAAGGAAATTGTGAATGACTTTCTTGGATGTTTCTCTCCTGTTTCGTTAAATCCTGTTGATTTTTCACATTTATTGAATTTACCAGGCTCGCCGCTGACAATGGTTGACAATAATCGCACCTTTTATTTTCATTCCAATCGAACGACCAAGATGGCCATTTGTACCAAAGATCCTCTGTTTTTCTTCCAACCACAAGCAGTCGAGCAAAAGATCAAATTTGGCCAATCTCCAAAGAATTTTGGTATGAAAGACATGGCAAGAAGCTCAACTTCTACTATTTTCTATTATGAGGTGCAAATTCATAGATTAGTATCTTCTAAAATTGCTATTGGAATCCTTGCACGATCTTCCATCAATGAGAAGACCTCTATTGAGAGAAAATATATTTATCATGCCCAAGATGGTTTTGTGTTTATTGCTGCAGATCAAAAAGAGATACTCTACAAGGAATTGGAAATTGTGGCGCATTGTGGAGATACTATTGGATGTGGATTTACAAATCAAGGCGAGGTCTATTTCACCATGAATGGAGTTTTCTTGTTTTTTGCCTCTCTCCACCAACGCATTGCTCACGCCTCAATATTTCCCATCTTGGAGGTACTTTCCACTCCCAACGACGAGTGTTTACTGCACTACAATTTTGGAGAAAATCTCGCAAGTGAACCTTTTGTGTTTCAACACCAACAACCGCTCGTAAGGGACGCAAGCAGAGAAATATTCTTTCGTGACTCGTTGAGCGCAATGAAAAAGATTAACTTCCAGCAAATCAGCTCGATGGCCAAAGCGAAAGAGCTACGGAGATGTTTAGAAATGAATTACAGAAAGCTCTCTGAATCTGAATAAATGGAGTGACTTTTCAAATTATTATTTATTAATAATAAATATTGAGTGACCAGTAAAAGATGTGGGATAAATGAGTTACAGAAGTGCAAAGATCAAACAGACATATCCCTTTTTCGGAAAGTCCTGAGACTCATCATTCGATTTTCCGTTCAGCAGCCATTGAACATGGAGATAACTCTATTTACCAAAGAGATCTCCCTCATCGGATGCTACTCAGTTGGAGAAATTGGAGCCCAACCTTGGTCAACATAGATATTTGAATCATATACAGCATACTCTTTTTCAGTTTCAGCACTCTCAATGCCAACTCCTCCATTGAAATGCTTGTTCAATTTGTCAAGAAATTCTTTGTGTTGTCTGTCACATTCGCTCTTTGGGATTTGACTAAACCATCTGAAGGTCAACAAGTGTCCACAAGGGTCATAGTGTTTTCCGAGTAGATTTTGACTTCTGGCAACCTTTTCTTGAATTAATAATTCATCTAAATGTTTCAATTGTTGTACATAATCATCACCTCTCAAGTAAATTTTGGTATGATATTCAAAGTATTTGACGTTATCTCCACTGTTATTATTATTTGATGAAGCATCACTTTCAATATTCTTACAATTAGCCATAGCCTCCAACTTGACCCTCAATAGTTCAAAACCATTCTCTTTGATTATTTCTGCCATTTTGAGGATGGTAGTTAAAACATCTGATTTCTTTCCTGAATGGTAGCTGGAACTCATCAATTCTTGAGGTCTGTTTTTTATAGACTCAATCGGATAATATTCTTCACTCGGATACAAGACCAATACAGGCTTACACTTTAAAACTTGTCTGCACAAGTCTGAAAACTTTTGAACCTGTTCCGATGAGGGTTCTTTTCTATTTCCTTCGTTTTTAACGGTGATATGGCAACCAAATAATCCTGTGATCTCCATGATGATGTCTGAGGATGGTTCTCGAGTTGTTGTTGGTGTTGCTGTGGTTTAAACTCACTTGCGCTTGTTTCAATTCTGAATAAAGATGATGAACTCGATATATTTTTTTAGAGAATTTTATTTATAAAGATTTTCAGATGGAAACTTGAAATTGCACTTTCCCAAGTTCGTCCAAGATTTTTGGGAGGTCAACATCACTAATAATAAGAACAACACAACGCAAAACGGAAATGAACACAAAAAGCGGAATGGAAAACGGGATTACAATTTTTTAAATAAAAACTGTAAATGGAGTTCACCTATTGGATGGGTTTGTAAACTTGTTGAACTAGAGGAACAACTGTAATGTCATCCGTCTTTATAACCACAAACACACACACTGGTTTTAACCTGAGTCAGGTTGTTGATAAGGAATTCATCAAATCACCAATCCTAATGGTTCACTCTTTAAACACTTTTCATTTCGCACCATCTCTCCAAATATCAAAATCCTTCCTTTTCCTGAGCTGTCACCTTGTTTCACTTTCCAATATGAAAAATATAAAATTGCTCAAAGAAGCAAATCTGACAACACCAACAACGATTCAAAAATGTTGACGTGCGTTATAACTCCACAGCCATAAAAAAATTTCACACACCACCAGAATGATGAGACCAACAACAGCAATATCATTCTTTTTCGTGCTTTCCTTGGTCGTTACCTTCTTCTTGTTTGTCTCCTCCACACAAGCCATTGATTATTCCCAAGTCTTGAAGAATTATGTTCAAACTCCAGAGAGTGTCTTTTCATACTCATTACTCGCCACTGTTCCAACTCCAGTCGCTACCGTCTATGTCTTGAATATCACCACTTTGAGTTGGTTAACACCTTCAGAAGTTGGAATTAGAAACACCTATTTCCAATATGCCACTGTGGCTGTTCCTGCCACTTTGGATCGTACCAAGAATCAAGCAACCATCTACATTACTGGTGGAAACAATCTTCAAGCTCCTCCTGGACCTGACCCAGTGTTGACTCCATTCGCTTTTGCCTCTGCCAGTGTTGGTATTACTTTGTACGACATTCCAAATCAACCCATGACTTATGCCTCTGATCCAACTCAAGCAGTGAGAAGTGAAGATGCGATTATTGCATTTGGTTGGGCACGTTTCTTGAATGATACTACTCAAACTTCGTATGTGACTCAATTACCAATGGTTAAGGCGAGTAAGCTTGCAATGGACGCTGTGGTTGATTTTGTAAAGAAGACTGTGAATTATGAGATTCAATATTTTACTGTGATTGGAGCTTCCAAGAGAGGGTAAGTGGTTGTTGTTTTATTTTGTGAATGTAGAGGAGTGAATGATGAATGGTCATGATGATTGGAAATGTTTTATTTCATCCACGAAACAACCTTTCCAATCGAACCATAATGTGCGTTCTCATCCACCATTATCATGATAATACGATAACGTACGATGCTGACACTCATGCACTCATACACACACAGATGGACCACCTTGTTGCTTGCTGGTGTCGATTCACGTGTCAAGTCCATTATTCCAGCAGTCATTCCAGTCTTTGAAATTAAGAAAGTATTCGAATCGGTTTATAATGGTTTGTGTGCTTGGCCTATGGTCATGAAGGATTATGTGTTGGCCAATGTGGTTGACTTTTTGTACACTCCTGCTTTTAACAAGTTGGCCAAGATTATTGATCCAGCCAATTATCCTCGATTGGGATCCATTCAAAAGTATCAAATCTTTGGTTTGGGTGATGAATTCTTTGCTCCGTAAGTGTCATGATTGTCTTTTTTGAGATGATGATACTAACATTGTTTCATTTATTGTTTCAATCGATATATATTGGATGCCAATGATGAAACGATTAATCCCAATTTTATCTGATTTGGTATAATCACGAAATGGATGAAACAAAAAAGAAATTTGAATGATGTTGGTTATGACTCCATTGAAGGAGATGACTATATTCGATACATTCCAAACACTGGCCATTCCTTGTCCAATTCCGATGTTTTCCAAGTCATCTTGTCCTATCAAGTCGCTCGTTTGAAGAATCTCGAATTACCCAAATACAAATTCTCTCATGAATTCGTCGAGGAAGGTCTCATCATCAAACTCAGGGTCACCAATGGTAAATTACCAACCCGTGTCAATGTATGGTCAGCCACAAATCCAAATGCTCGTGATTTCAGAACCTATGTGATTGGTGCTAATGTTTGGAATTCGACTGTCATTCAAGAAACCAAGCCATTCCATTGGCAAGTCTTTATTCGAAATCCACCAAAGGGATATACTGCTGCCACTGTGGAATTGGTTTATGAAAATTATGTGACTTCAAGTGTTCCTGGTGTGGCCATGGCTCCTTTGAAGTTCACTACGAATGCCTACATTACACCAGATACTACTCCTTGTGAAATTGACCCTGAGAATCCTCCCACTCATAACATGAGTTAAGATGACATTGTGGTGCGGTCATGTTTCCAATGAATGGACATGAGAATGATCGTGTGATGTTTGTTGTTGTTGTAATTTTATGTTAGAAAGTGATGGACCCAACAATAAACACACAAATTTGGGATGATTTTTAAACAACCAAAAACAAATTTCAAATTCTCTCTCTGTCTAGTATTGTCAATGGAATGCAAGTCCTCTTTCTATAAATATGAAACAACACTTGGTCTCCAACAACAACAACATCCTGTTGCTTGCCAGCCTGCATGAAGGATTTCCTCTCATAAATTCCAACTCGCAATTTACATCCTCTCTCGTATTTCCTTTTTTAATGATCCGCAACGTTGAAAAAAATCGCCGCAAATCATCAACAGAGAAAGGCTTTTTTTCGGTTCACATAAGTGTTGTTGGAGTGGCTCGAAGAGTGAGAATTTTCATCGGAGGCTTTCTTTTGAATCAGAACAACAATCAATTATTGGTTGGAATTATATAATTATATAATAAAGAGAAATATGGCACAAGCATCCTCATCCTCTTCACCAACAACGACTACTACTACTACGGAGGATATGGAGAGCTCGAGCTCAAAATGGAGAAATCATCATTTGTTTGGGGATAAATATTACAATCCAACGGATCCTCCATTGTTAGTGGTTTATGTTTCCGATCCTTTGAAAGAAGGTAAGAGAAATCGAGTGTGCATCATCATATTCACCTCGCGAAAATTATTATAATTTGGATGAAAAATTGATGTTAATAATCATTATATTGCGTGTTAGGATCTGGACTTTCGGCAAGAACCACATACCTTGTCACGACAACCGTTGTTGTAAGTGTTAGATTTCATTCAATTCAATTGAACCGTGAACACGAAAATCATTGAATATATAGGCCATCAAGAAAACTTATTGTGTACGTCGAAGATACAAGGAATTTAAAAAATTATTCGAAGAGGTGACAAAATTAAGAGGAGTTAATTTATCTGCTTTTCCAAAGAAAAAGTTAAAGAGTATGTTTTCAAACAAGTTATAGTAATTCTGAACTGGAAATTGTATGCAATTAATTATCCTACAAATTGTAGAATTTGATGAGGATGTTGTTGAGGAGAGACGTTTAAGTTTCGAAATAATTTTGAGAGAAATGGCAGATTATCATCAAGTTGTGATTAACCCATCTTTTCGAAAATTTGTTGAGGTCCCTCTTAATGTCAACATATTTCCTTCTAACTTTTGTATTAATTCTTATGTGTCACGAAGAAGGACAACTATTACCTCTCCACGAGGAGCACCTCCAACAACAACAAATACTGTAACTCCTAACAATGCCTCTTCGAGTCATTTAAGCGATGAAACATCACCAACTGTGACAGTCATTTCAAGCCAAATTGAAGTCAATAACAATGATCAAGCAGTGGATCAAGTAGTAGTTGAGGCAAACCAATCCACCATCACTCTAACCTCTCAACCTGAAGAGCCACAAATTACAACCACCAACCATGACAATGAATACACCTCAACTGAGGTAAATAATAATAATGATAATACTTGTGAGGAATCTTCAGGAGAGGCAAACATTTATCAAGAACACAGTGAAATAATTTCTCAGCTTTCAACCACACATTTGCATACATCTCATCACTACAATTCTGGAAATCCCAGAAAGAGTACGGATATGCCTTACTACCAGCTGAAGATGGAGGCAGGATCATCAAAATTATTGGACATGAATCCTGAGGAAAGAGTTCAGGAAATTTTAAGACAAATCAAATCAGAAACAACTATTTAATAATATTATTAAAAAGTCATATTGGAGAGTATGCATCAATTCAGGCGCACACAACCATATGTGTTACCAGCACATTAAAATCAAACATGTTTTAAATATACTTCATCGAGCACATTACATGGAGTGTTTGTTGTAAAATCAATTGGTTGATAGAACGGATTATTTATTCTACGACGCATGTCACATTTCGCGATTACATCTAGATTGGATGTGAATATAAAAGATTTGCAACGACTCCATAACACTAGTTTAGAGAGGTCATTTCAGCTTTGTCCATCGAGATTTTAAAGAAGATATTTGGATCTGATGGAGGAAGAAATTCCTTAATCTTTTCTTCGAAGACAATTTTATCCAGGCAGAGAGCCACTAAAGCTCTCACCAAAGATTATCCTCATGATAGTAAAATTCCGTTCTTAATAATCAATGGTAGCAGAACCTGTAAGAATGAAGTCTGACTTTAAAGAATTTTGATTTTCAAATTTGAAGTTTGGAATTTATTAGAGCAATTCAGCAACAAAATCAATGTTAGACGAAGACCATGAGGGAGCAGTAGTAATGGCACGGATCACGTCATCACCGGAGGTCACCACTGAGAAGAGGTCCAAATGCTTTGGATTCATAAACTGTTCTTGGACTGCATTCTTGAACAATTGAATAAGAGGATCGTAATATCCATCAATGTTAACAATCACAATAGGTTTGCAATAAATACCAAGCTTCTTCCATGTGATGACTGAATATTAGAAGGATAACGGAAATAAGAAATTGAAAATTATTTTTCGAATTTAAAATTCAGTAGGACATACCTTCCAATAATTCTTCAAAAGTTCCAACACCTCCTGGCAATGCAATACATGCATCAGTATCCTCTACCATTTTGGCCTTTCTTTCGTGCATACTATCAGTAACAATCAATTCGGAAATAAAGTGCTTTTCCATATTCCATTGTTTGTCAATCATGAATTTTGGAATGACACCAACGACGTGTCCTCCATGCTTCATACATTCACTAGCAACAGTTCCCTAATGAATTGTACATTTCATCACAATTGTGCATGCATCATAGAATTTAAAAATATTATTTAAAAATTTCAAAAAGTATTTGAATATTCACTAAGAATACTTTTTCAAAAACCACTCTACGTACCATTAAACCAGAATTTCCTCCTCCATAACGTACTGAAAAACCATTCTCAGCACAAACCTTTCCAACTTGCTCTGCCGCAAGAAAATATTTCCTGTCCAGCTTGGAACTGCTCGCACAGTAAACGACCACGGAACGAGTGGGTTGTTGTTGTTGCTCTGGGAAGGAAGAAGATGAGACAACTTGTGAAGTGTGTTGTTGCGACATTTTTTTCTTTCCGAAACACTGCGAAATTCCCCTCACTTCTCATAGTGATTGACCTTCACTTTACAACATGCATGTTTGAGATCAAATGTGATAAAAAGAGTGAGAAGGATCATGTACACATATATGAGAATGGATTGTATACAAATTGATACATTTTCTATTTGTATTTCAAAGATCGATATTCCCTTAATAAATACACTCATCCTTCCTGTTTTGTAATAGTTAGCAGCTTGATACGAGAAATTCTTATTCCTCCACTGTTCAAGCTCCTTCTCGGTCTCACTGTCAGTACTGTCTTGGTCAAAGATACTTTCACAATCCTCTCGTTTTAATTGTTTCTTTTTTCTTCACACGTTTTGCCATTGGTAAAGAGTGTATAATGACTTCAATAACGACTATAAAGGCACAAGTGAAATTCTCTCTCAATCACCTTTTTACAACATGAGAAGGTCTTGATAATCTTCAGCTCCAACCTGATCTTCTCTTGGCTCACCATAAAAACGGTAATATTTTCCTTGATGGTTTTGTTTGGTTTTTTGGGGTTCAAGTTGTTGCAAGACTTTCTCATCGATGGTTTTGCAAGTTTGAGAGACCGCGTCTCGGGCTTGTTTCCGATAGGATCTGTTTTGATGAACGAGACGAAGAGGTAATGAATCTCGATCACATTTCCAACAGCAAATAAACTCAACACTTCCTGTTTTCTTGTAGCTTCTCGTCATGGGAGTGAAAGGATCTTTCACACAACAAGTGTTTTTTTAAAGAATTTTAATTCTTTCCAATCTATCTGTCGCCATTTTCTGAACTGATAAAAATAACAATGTTAGAGAACCTTCAAATTCGTCAAACACCTTTCGAAGGACTCCTTGTGTCCTATCATTTATTGTCTGTCCCATTTTCCTTGGTCTCGCAATGTCTTGACTTCTTGTTCTGCCATTGTCTTGAGTTGAATGTAATCAATCTTTGCAACACGATTCAATGGCATTGGTTCTTTAAGAAATACAATATGTGAAGGTCTCTTGTAAGCAGCCATTTCATGACAAGCACTCAAAATTTCTTTGGCTGTCAACGTTACTTCTGGTTTCAACTCAACAAAGGCAACAATTCCTTCAGAAAATATTTCATGCTCCACTCCAACAACTCCAACCCTGAGAATTTGATCCTTAAAAGAAGATTCAATAAATTCTTCAACCTCAGACGGGAATACTAAAATTGAAGAGATGTGAATATTGGCATTGACAAGATGGTCATGTACATACCTTGATAACCCTTAGGTTTGATGATGAATTTTCTTCTTGAGGCAAAATGTAGTCCTAATTCATCGTAGGATCCTACATCTCCAGTATATAAAACAAAGTCAAAGGGATTTTTGCTGTCTTTCAGTTCAATCGATTTTGGCATTACTGTTTGCTTCATAATCTCCTCAATTTCCTTGTTAGAGTCAGCTCCATGATAACCAACAAAGACTTGAGGTCCTGAAAAACAAACTTCTCCAACTTGAGATGCTGGTTTTTCATCACCTGCCACCCAAATTCCGTTCACCTGTTTTGGTGGCTCTCGAATGGAAATTGGACAAAGAGGAGAATCATATCCAATGCTGGCCATGATGTCTTGAACGCTTGCCCCTGTTCATGTTACACAATGATGAGCAAAAGAAAACTGGAATGAATATTTCCCAAAATTATCATTCTACAAACCTATCCTTGTGTAAGTACAGAATCCAGCGGTCTCTGTAAGACCAAGCCCAGATGAAATATAGGGAGCCATTGTTTGCATCTTTTCTAAAAATTGAGAAGTGACAGCCTGGCCACCATAGATTGCGAGCTTTAAGCTACTCAAGTCGTATTTTGAGTAGTTTGGAAGACGCCATTGCAATTGGAAAAGAGCAGGAATTTGTCCTAATGCATTAACTCTGTCCCAAATTAAATGGAAAGAATATTATATTTACAAGCAATTAACAAGGTAAAAACTTACTTGTACTTTTCGATTGCTTGCAAACTCTTTTCAGCATCGAAAATGTGCAAAATGACACAAACACCTCCAAAGTAAATAGTTGTAAAGAATTGTTCAGTGAAACATCCAACATGGGAAGGTGGAAGATTACACATCATGATCAGGTCTTCACGATCAGGATCAGCCCAGGTATCAAAGAATGCTCGCTTGATACCAATGTTTTGAATGAGAATGTTCTCATGTGAGAGTTTTGCAGCCTTAAACAAGGTAAATATTTTTGAAACATCACAACCGAGTTACAAACCTTTGGGTTGCCTGTTCGAAAAGTTTGATAAATAGTTAATTCGCTTTGAATGCAATAAATACCTACCGGTACTTCCAGTTGTGAAAATAATAACACAAGGATCCTTTGGTGAAACGTTTTGTTCATACCATGAAACACCATATCCGAACACTGATTTCAACATGTTCATAATATATAATTTTTTAACATTGGCAACAAAATCTAAAATTCCAATAGCTCCATCAATAATTTGATCACTTTCCTTTTGAAATTGGATCCAATGAGTGACACATCTCTGTGAATTGTCAGTAGTGTCATCTTCATCCTTTTTAAATTGTTTCATTAAATTTTTAACCATTGGACGAAAGTCTGACACTGGAATATTTCCCAAAAAGAAATACATTTTGGGTTTGATAGCCTCAAAACATTTTGCAATTTCATGTTCCTTCAATCTAAGATCAAGGGGAGCAATGACAGCTCCAAGTCTCATGCAAGCAAAGATTAAATAGATATGTTCTTTCAGAAAGGGCAATGAAGTGGCAATGATATCTCCTTTCTGAACTCCACATTCCAATAATTTGGCACTAAAAGCAACAGAAGATTGTTGTAATTGTTTCCAAGTTACATCTTCATTCGTATTAAACTCTCGGAGCACAAATTTTGACCCCTTGCCCGAGCCAGCATGGTAGTCCACCAAATCAAACAATCTCATCAATTTAACTCTTTCATATTCACGAACGGTTGCTTGTCTGAAACTTTCATCTTTAAAAGAAGGAATGGAAGAAGAGTCTGTCCCAACAGTGGAAGAGGAGGATGATGACGGTGGTGTCAGTTTGGAGGTGGACATTTTTTATTGGGATAAAGATTGCCACAACAATTAACGATTAGAATCAAACGGAATATTAGGGAACGTTGTGAATGAAAAAGTGGTGAAGACGATTGATGATCCGTTTTTTAAAAAACGTCCAATTACGAAAAAATTGATTTTTTATCATCCACAAATTGTAATTCTCGTTAATAATTTAATTTACAAAAAAATGTCTGCCTCCAACCTGTGGCCCCAACAACAAGAACACCATGTTTGGTACTGCTCGTATGGATCAAATTGTAATATGCAACGTTTTTCAGTCTATTTGAATGGTGGAAAACCGATCGGAAGTTCTTTGAATGCTCCGAGCATGAGTGGATGTCGGGTTTCATCATCTCCTTTGAAATCACAACCTATTCTATTAGAAGAATATCAAATGATATTTTCAAGAGTTTCTAGAACGTGGCATGGAGGAGGAGTTTGTTTTATTAAGAAAAATCATCGAGATGCTCCTTTTATTTGTGGTGATGATGTTTATAATGGTTTGCAAAATTGTATTTGTAAAAAGAAATCTAATGAGAATGTTTGCAATTGTGTCATAACGGAAAATGATGATTTTAATTCGCATACCAATCATGTATTGGGTAGAATACACAAAATTATGTGGAGCCAATTTGTGGATGTTGTTTCTCAAGAAAATGGAGGTATTAATTGCAAACTTGAAGGTAGAAATCATATTCAACAGCAATTAGATGATTATTACGAAAACATCATTTCTAAATTGCGAGAAACTGGAGAATTTAAATTATTTGATACGTGGTATGGGAACATCATGTTAATTGGCTTTCATCCTGAAGATGGTTGTCCAATTATTACTTTTACGACAAGCACATTCGAGCAAGAAGTGATCAATAAGGCTCATGAATCGTACTTGAATACCATTGCAGAGGGAATTTCAGAAGCATTCAAAATTTGTGAAAAACGATGTGCCATGTACTTTTTTTCAAAGAAAGGAGTGAAAGAATTTTATTCTTTGGAAGAGTTGGCTTTGAGGATTTGTAAAGCTGCCAATAATCTCGAATGATAGAAGTGTTAAGAATTCAAAATTGGTAAAGTTTATTTTGCATAAATATGAAAAAGTTTACTCTTTTCGAACATAGAACAATACATAGTTGCTGTGAGACTTCATAGACTCTGCGTTGCTAATTTCAGCAGTGCGACTGTCATCGAATTTGTACCATTTTCCATTTAAATGATTCTTTGCACATGCAGTGTAATGGCCACCACCCAAGCCCCCAAAGTGATCAGAAATTGCGAACAAGTCATACTTGGGATCTGTGTTTTCCTTGCATTTCACATAACTGGACAAATCAAAATCTTGGATTGGGAAATCAATGAAACGGTCAATCTTATCTCTACTGTAACTAGTGAACGAGAACCGTTTCAAGTGCACAACCAATACGTCTGGCACTTTCCAAATGTCAAACTTTTTAGTTGCTTGAACGTGATCTTTGCAAGTTGGACAATACCATGTATCGTTTGCGCTGAGTTTTTCCATGCTTGTAAAGGATTCTAAACATTGATAAATTGAGCAACCCTCGCCACTGCTTACTTTTTGGCTTAAAGATGGATGCTCTTTGAATTGTGTCAGAGCATTGTAGTCAAGTAACTGTTTCTTGTGTTGAGCAGGAATGTGCATGAAAATGGTTTTTTTAGACGTCTTTCCATAAATATTTGGTCGCTCAACTGGTGGAACAAATATGGAATCATCACATGGAATGACACCATCAAGAGTTTCCTCATTAAAACGAGTATGATTCTCTCCGTCGGATATATAAAAGATTGAGTTCAAGGAGTCATCAACAGTTGCTGTTCTGTCAAAGGCACGTTTTTTGATTTCTTCAATCTTTTGTTTGGTTGGAAATAGATCATAAATGTTAAAATTGTTCTGCTTGATATATTCCATAGTGGTGTTAAGAAAATCCTTTGAGAAATAGCGAAGCATGTAATAGAAGCAGTACTCATAAATGTCTGCATTAGTTGGAAGGTCCACTTCTTGTCCTTCTTGTGTCTTACTCTCGTATATTTTTCCCAAAGGAATTACAAAAGGACAACCAATTTGCTCGAATTGTCTGTCATAAGAAGTAAGCTTAACTTGTAAGAATGGTAATTGCTGAGAGGAGCTGGAAGATCCATATGATTGTCTACTAGAATATAGTGCATGGACGTTAGGTGGTAGAGAGAGCAATCTTTCAAAAGATTTTCCAGTAAAAACCCATTCGTTATATTTCAAATCTGAAATCTTTGGCATAATTTGGCAATGTAATGTATCATTGTCCAAAATTCCACTAATTGGATCATGATCGGAAAGGAATTTGTAGACCCTATTATTAAATATTTCGTAAATAAGACATCTATCATGATCTTCTTTGGGATTGAGGCTTAATTGATCTAAAACAGCGTCTCTAAGCTCTGAAACAGATCCATGTTTGTTAACAATGCATGATATTTTGATTGGCATGTTGCTTATCTTGGTGTTATCATTTTCTACCGATTGCTCGATTTCATCTGGGTAAGTGTTATTTAGAAACATTAAAAATGAAATCTTTCTGTTTTTTTCTACTGGAATGGGCAATGTTAAATACATGAAGGGATCAAATGTAATCGATACATTGTCACACTTTGGACAGTGAAGAGTTGATTTCAATTGGCCTTGGAATTTGTCCACAATGATTGAATTATTACGGAGTTTGTGAGTCTCCCATGACTCTTTTGCAACAATGGCATCCTCTCTTCCTTTTGCTTCAACTGGAGTTGTTGATGGCTTATCCTTAACTCTGTTCAAATCTTCATGAAGTCCATCCAGTAAGAAGGAAATCAACTCTTGGGAGTCTTGTTGTTGATAGCCTGCAAACTGAGGGGCATACTTTCCAATAACACGTTTAAATTCAACAGGAGAAACATAGGAATGTTCACCAGACCACATTTCCTTCATTAAATTTCCAAAAGCGATTGCCATGGCTCCTCCCATACCCAAAACATTTGTTTTGTTAATTTCTTTCACATAGTGATCATTAACAAAATACTCGTAGAAAACTGGTGTATGTGTAAGACATTGCAAACCGCTGTTCATAAAGCAAGTGTTACCAAGATTTGCTAGGCCACAAACTCCTGGAGTTTCATAACTCATTTTTCTTCTTTCTTGGGCAGTTTTTCCAGTAATTTGAATACGGGAGTTACTGGCTGTTCTCATAGCATTGGCATGTGATTCTTCGAGTGAAGATGTATCGATTGACCATTTCGGTCCAACTTCAATAATGAATCTCTGGCCGACTTTGCGTTCCAACAAGTTTTCTAACGTTTCATCTCTGAGAATAGATACATTAACTTCTTCAGATGGAGAATCCATAATTGCCTTCCATAGTTTACACTCCTTGTTTTGCAAATTGAAGTCTCTCTTCACTTTTTCAAACACCTCATCAATGGTGTCATTCTTTGAGAATTCATAGTCAACCCAATCTAGTTCGTTGACATTTTCGTTTGTAACTACAGCAACTGAAATTTCGTATGGATAAACTTCCACTGTATATGTCTTTCTGATGGAATCCTTGTTGACAATGACTGTCTTTCTGGGAATAGCTGGGCCACCTCCAAAGCTGTAGGGGTGTCATTACAACACTATGTTCACAAAAGATCAAAGAGATATGAACTTACTATCTAATAAATAAATTCCAGATTTCTTCTGGAACAAGATCATAATCTGATTGTTCTTGTAGACCATCTTTGAGCCGAGGGTTTTGTGGATCACTCTCTGGAGAAATCAAGAGACTATTATCGATAGGTCCGGGAGAGCAGTGAGAAGATTCCATATTGGCCAAAGCACCCATCCACTTTCCCTCTACAATGTACCAAGTTTCGCCCTCACTTGTTGGCATGGAATGTTGTTGTATTAATCTTTGGAATTCGCTGTAAAACTTTTCAAGAGAGAAGGAAGTGGTTGGTGCTGATGATGATGCTTGATCATCTTCGTCGGTAATCATGGCATCCGAATGATCAGAATTTCCCGTTTTTCCAACACTCTGCAAATCTTGATGGTTGTTTGTCTCTGGATGGCTTTGCACTTCATCATCCATCTTGTTGTTATCAACTTGTGCAGGAGCAGAGGAAGAAGCAGAAGCGTCGTCGTGTTCAGAAGCCATTTTTTTTTAGAACGATAAAGCCTCTCAAACCTCGCCACTCAACGAACTTTCGCTCACGAGACGATCTTGAGTCGGGACTGAATGGCCCGTTTTGACGTTTGGCTAATTCCTCAGATCCACAAGTGCATCAATTGAATGTTACTAGTGGTAGTCATGAAGGAAATAATTTACTGTCATTCTCAAGTTATCGTTAAAGTGTATACCAAGAATATTTAATAATGTAAATACTTCCAGCGCTGTGAAATGAATTTCCAATCAGTGGATCAAATTAGTTCAAAATATGGGACGAATAGAAACTTCTTCGGCTACCAACTCCTTAACTCCTGATCCATCATTTAGTTCTACCAATAAATTTCCAAACTTTGAAATACCCACAGCCTTAGCAGAATAAGGAGCAGATTTTGAATCAGCTGGAATGACAGTCACGTCCTTTCCAAGAAGAATGTCATTAGACTTGTACAACACTAAAACTTCTTTTTGACTGAGCCCTAACAAGGCTTCCAAAGTATTACAGAAATGAGCTAAAAACTTTTCTCTTTCGACTGTCTTGTTGGTTTCATCAAAGTAAGAAGTTGCAATATTTAAAAGTTCATTCTTCTCTTCGACTGCTTGACGTGTGTTATTGCTGCTCATGAAAGACTGGTTAAGATTGATACCAACTCCAGCTAATCCAAATAGAGACTCTCCTGTTTGTACACTATCGATCAGCATTCCACTGATCTTTTTTGCATTGCTGGTTGTTGATTGCTCCGGAATGACCCACACATCATTGGGCCACTTGATGCCACACGTTTTTAGTCCTTCATCTTTCAATGTAAGAGCAACAGCCAATGGAATAGCCAAATTAAGCTTGATCAATTCCGAAGCCTTCTCCATATTCAAATGAAATACAATGGTGAAATATAAACTCTTCCCTTGTCCTTCACTGCTCCATGCTCTTCCTTTTCTTCCTCTTCCTTTTGTTTGTTCTTCTGCAAGAATGAGAGTACCAGTGGGACATTTCTCTTCGGCTTGTGCTTTTGCAACATCCATGGTTGACTCCACTTGTTCCCGATAAATGAAACATCGGCCAATGTTTTTAGTTTTGAGTAATTCTTGAAATCTGGGAATAGAGAAGGCAAGTTCTGACGGACATTGTGTGTAGTATTGTTCCATTTTTTTGTAATTAATATTGTAAGGTGAAAGAATCATCATGATGAAGATGGAAATTATGAGACAGATTGAAAATGTCATGATGAAAGTTCAATTGAAGGAATTATAAGCAATATAATAGCTTCCAAACGAACCTTTCGGATCATCATGTGATTTGGACTGGATGCTAAAAAACCTCGAGGAAGATCCTGAAAATTCAAATAAGTTTCTCTTCAGCCATGAATCGACATAAAAAGAGTTTTTACATTCTGAGAAGGCAAGAGCTCTTCTTGCACAAAAAGTTAATTTCCTCATGAGTCGCTGAATGATGGAATGAGGTAATTTTTTGAATCAAACTGTTTGATCCAATTATTATGAATGTCTTTGGATTAATTAAATAATTATTTATTGACCATGTCTGAGGTTATTGAGGGCATTGGTAAACTTGTTGGCATGTGACTTTTCAGCCTTAGCAAGAGTCTCGAACCACTCAGCAACATCATCAAAGCCTTCATTTCTAGCAGTCTTTGCAAATCCAGGATACTAATATTGAATCAAATATGAACATTTTGGTCATTGGATAACATTAAAATGATTGGTCGTATAATATTGCTAACAAAAAGTACTCACCATTGAAGTGTATTCGTGGGTCTCTCCAGCAATAGCTGAGATCAAGTTGCTTTCAGTATCGCCGATTGGTTCTCCTGTGGCTGGATCTCCGACTTCTTCCAAAAATTCTGTTTTCGGAGTATCATTCAATAAAGCGAGAGAGTTAATCCGCATTTCAATATATTCCCCATTATTGCAACGATGTGTTCATTGATTATTGGCCATAATATTATTGAGTTGTTTTGATTAATAACATGATTTCATCCACATATTTAAATCATCATTTGTCATCCATCACAGATAGAAAAATCATTTGCAACAATTAAATGATGGTGGTAATAATAATAACAATAACAATAAATGTGATGTTTCACTTCTTCTCAAAAGGGAAAAGCACGTACCAAGATGTCCAAAAGCATGAGCAGTTTCACCGTCAGCAGTTGATCTGAACAAACTGGCAATATCACTATGTCCTTCAACATCAGCTCTGGGAGGATGGTGAGATATATCCACATTCCGACTCCTTCTAACCGTTTGTACACACTTACCTATCAGCAAAGAAAAGATATCTTCTGTTTGCTTGGGATTCACCAGCAAAAGCTTCCTTCAAGTTATTATGAGTCTTGGTTCCCTTCAACTCACTATACATTCTCATGGAAGTTGCAGTGGTTGTGTTCTTGGAGAGAGCGGTAGTCGATGTCTTGGAAACTTTGGAGATGGAGTGACGCAACATTTTTTTTTGAAGATTGAAAAAAAGGTGAGCGAATGGGACCTGCATTTGGAAGGCGGAGGATGCGGAAGAATCTCTTGGTTTCGTTCTTGTGTTGCGAGTCCTTGAGGTTCGGGTCATGCATGACCTTTGGATGGTTTTGTCTGCTTTTTATTTTTGTTGACAAAATTGTTAAATCGTACAATACTCGAGTCAATGAAAGAAATCAAGATTAGATGATCTGTGGTTGATCCAATTGTTGGTGATGAAATTTGGAATTTCGAAATTGTTCGGTTGCATAGTTAGACACGAGCATGATTGAAGTCCACAAGATTAATCTGAGTTCTGTACTTTGGGTTCGGTTCGAGAGACTCTCTTGTAATTCGAAACCATTTCTCGTACTTCCATATTACTAGCTTTCAGCCTCTCAAAAACATCAATCATATTATTCAGACATAATATCTTAATTTCCTCAAATAAATCTCGTGGAGGTACTGGAAGATCAGAAATTATTTTTTCTAAAATGGCACGTTTTTGATCCAAACCAGAAATGTTCAATTCAAGAGGAGCTCCTGATTTCAAGTACTTGTTCAACAGGGTGAGAGCAAGTTTCTTTCGGTTTCTACTGGACATCTTTTTGTATTTTTCAAAATCTTGATAAGCCAAGATATCTTCAGAACAATAACTTCGTGTGGCTGTTCGAATTTTGTATCGTAAGACCATGAGAAAAGTTAATGAGAGCATAAACAATAATGATAAAAGTAATAAATGAACCTATTCATGCATACTTTTTCAAGAGTTACATACCAAAATCGAGTAATAAAGCAAAAGCCTTCTTATTCTTCAAGAGTAATTCCACTTCACTCTCGGCATAGGTCGCTTTTTCCTTTCTGTCATGTGAAATTGCATAACACACTGGCAACACCACAGATATGAAAACTTCAACAAGTGAATAGGTTAATAAAGTAAATCCATATGGAACAAAGTAATCTGTCAAGAAACGTATTCCTTCAATTTGTCCACAAATTAAATAAGCCAATGCAGTGCAAATTTGAATGATTAATAAAACAAAAGTCTCTTTCTTGATTCCCCATGTATCTCTATCTGCAAAGAATAACATGATAATAAAAACAATTTCAACAATAATATAAAAGAAAGCTTCTGCAGCTAACAAGAATACAGTATTTGTGTTTGTGACGCATCCTGTGTCAAAAACAAACATTCCAACATTCCATAAGAATACATGCTTTCCACTTTGTTGATAAACTGCTTCATCAGCTGCTCCAAAAATTGCCCAAATAGCCAAATGAACAAAAAATAGAATGGCATAAAGGGCGAGTATAAACTTGTAGCTCACTAATGCTCTATAGAATTTCAATTTTTTCATTTCAACATTATTCTGTGAAATTTCTGATTCGAGTTCGGCGGTAAACCATGAACGAGAGTCTTCATCCATGGGTTCAGTATCCTCATATTTTGTTTCTGCAGTATCTCTGTTAGTATCCTTATTAGAGGATGTGTCATTAGGATGATGATCGATGGAAATGTCTTTCATTTCCACATGAATCATATTCGTCGTCGTCGTGGTTGTGGCAGTGGTACTAGTCGTCGTCGTCGTCGTAGTATCAAAATTGTTCGAGTTGGTCATCACGCTCATCATGACATCACTGGTTGGTGTTGCGGCTACAACGACATGAGGATAGTTTTGCTCATGTTGGATTTGAGAGGATTTCTCAGAGAGTGTTGCTGTTTCTCCATCATTGTTGTTACAAGTAGTTTTCTCTAATGAATTCTCCATGGTTAGAATGGAATTAAGACCATTGATCATTGTGGGCGTGGTCAATGAAGATGTTGTTGCTGCGATGGTTGTTGGTTTGAGGGAATTCATTTGTGTGCGTGAGTCGGTCTGACTTGTGGATGCATCGATCGGTGGCTTGGAAGATTTTCTCTTTCCTTCGTAGATGGTCGTTTTTTGAGTACTCAACTGATGAGAATGTTAAATATTGTCACAGTTTCGTATTTTTTCACATTTTCAAAAACAACAATTTAAAACGTGAAAGAATTGATTCATCATGTTCGTTCAGAGTAATGATGATGCTTTCTTCGCTTAGTACTATTACAAGTTAACATACCTTGTACATGAAGAATATTCGAATGCATCTCACGATCATTGGTAATCCAATCGCTGGAGGAATAACAAAGAAAGATATGGTATATAGAATACAAGGAAAGATTTTTCGACCTGATGTTGTTGTTGTTCAATGGTGTGAATTTTCAAAGAAATGTTGTTTTACCCACACCAAATATTGGAATATTTCGAATGAAATCCATGCATCATTTTCAATATTATTGTGTTTGAATATTAATATTTGAATTGAATATTATTAGGGTTGTTAAATTCATCACATGGCCAAGATCCAAAGACTCCAACACTCCACTCACACACCTTCATCATCAATACATACCCACAATAAATCGCAAACAATTAAACGTCACAAAAAACAAACTGGCCAAAATGGTCAAAATCATACACACCGGATTTCTCGCTTTCACATGTCCACTTTTTCGTTTCCACATCACTCCCAACAATCCCATCAAAACCACACTCAAATAGATCAATAAAAACACTCCTGATACAATGGGTGTGAATATCGAATCAGGACATATATTATTAATGACACTTGCGTTATAACCTTCTCTCGAGAGAGGTCCTAATTTGAACAATCGATAGTCACAAATAGGAGAAGAATTCGTTGGTACATTGGTTGAATTCAATTCAGCAGTCACAGAGTAGAGAGCATTCAGAAATGGCATCATGATGATGTGAGAGAGTCCATGATGACTTGGAGAGAGGTCCTGATGGTATGATGAGAACATGGTATCCATCCATGAATTCGGAAAGAAGGAAGCATTGGAGAGAAATTGATAGACAAGTTGTGGTGGCGTTTGGTCATCAATCCTACCACCAGTAAATGATGATGCCATGCTGCTGCTGTTGACAGTGATGGGTAAAAGTGGAGGAGGATTCCATAGCGTGTTGAGAAGATTGAGAAAAGTGGAGAGAAACGAATCGAGAAGCATATTGTTGATGCTGTTGTTGATGCTAGTCATAAAGGAGCCTAATGGGATCGAACTGTCACTAGTGAACGAAGAGTTCTGTTTTGAGTATCAACACCGACGTTGTGTGTCAGAGTGCACTCGCAACAAACACGGTGAGAGAGAAAGAGAACAATTTTTTTGAGCCTATTAGCAAAATGCGGTATTTTACAAATGTCAAATGTTAGGAACCGAAAAGATTCGAAGAGGCAGGCGCTCCCATCGTTTTCAAGATATCCACATCATTTCGTATTACGAGCCGTTGGCACCTTCTTGTCGTTGATGGCAACGATAATTTCGTTATTGCCTTTCTTGCTCTAGGATGACAGTAAGCAAAGAATACGGATAGATGTGAGGAATCATGGTGTCACCATTCAAATTAGGGCATCCATTTGCAAGCCAAACTTTTCTCCCCAATAAAACGGTCGATTTTTCGCTGGGAAATTTACACCTTTCTACGCTTGAGAGATAACAATTCCGGTCAAGCAAACAATGGCCATTGTCCCAACACGCGTTTATTAGAAAGTGTCACACTTTTCACCAAATTTAGCCCTGACATCAACGAAAATGGCATCTTCATTGTCTTGATCATTGTTAATACTGATTGTGAATGAGCTTTTTGTGTAATTGGAGACATGATCAAAAAAAAAATATTAAACTAAAAGCTTGGCCTGGTATTCGTTGGATGCCCTAATTCAAATCTCCTCATCTACGGTGAGGTTCCTTGAATAATTGAACCAATCATTCTCACCACCTTCCGAAAACATTTCGACACAAAGAGATTCAAGAGAATACTTTTTCCTCCAACTCCAACAACAACCAATCAACCTTCGTTCTTCTCCTCCAAACTGTTATTGTTGGTTTGAATCTCCCAATCATTGCTGTTCAAAATGTGGAATGGATTGTTCTACCAAAAGCACGAGCAGAAGCCAGTATACTCTTTTGGGAAAAGGTCGACCCTTCAAAATGCCAGGAGCGGTTTTTTTTTACATTTTCAAATCAAAAAAAAACATCTGCAATTCTCTGTGCTGCTTTACAACATGTCTCAAATTTCAAATGAACAAGGCTCTTCTTCTCTCGAGAAGAAACGGTTACTCTCCTCTACACCTTCTTGTACAGACGAAACTGGTAAGAGCAAGAAGAAGAAACATTCTTCAAAAACCGAGAAGGAAGCTCTTCAAGCAGAGCATTATAACTCTGTAAAACAAATTCTGGAGCTTTTGCATTCAAAGAAGAATCAATTAGAGGGAGAACCATCCTCTACGCATAAGAATCAGAAGAACTGGAGGATGGACTGCATGGTATGGGACAAAAGTGAACCTTTAATCACTTCTCAAAATTTTATCAATTCAAACACGAACCAATTGGTAATGCCTTCAGTGGAAAATGATTTGTTCAGCAACGATACTTCCCCAGCCTGTAATATGGACTCGTTGAATTCTTCAACCCATCAAAAGGATCCTTTATCCAGAAACGTCATGCCTCAAAAAGAAATTGTAGTGCCTATATTCTCCACTCAAAAGGATCCTGTGGAGAAATCTTCTCAACCAATGCAATCTCAACCAATACAGTCTCCACTTGTAAAATCTCAACCCTTTCAATCTCAACCTATGCAATGTCACCCTTTGACCTCTTCATCTTTTGAGAGAGATCCGTTCAACTTCTCTCAAAAAGATAATATGATTCCCCTCTCTGGGACAACCCAATCACAATTGTCCATTAGTGCAAACAATGTACAGGATGACATTTAAAAAGATATGAAAAGGTCACCATGCTTAATCAACATCTACAATTTCAAATCAAAACACTCGAAAAGGAACTGGAGAAAGAGAAGCAAAAGTTGCAATCAATTCTTGACCAACAACAGAAGTCAGATAGGATGAAAAACACTCATGACAATTTGTGTAAGGTTTATGTTGAGATTGGAAATATAATAACCTCCATGTCCAATAGAACTGAAATTACTATCGATGATGAACTACGAGAAGTGAAGTCTGATAAGTTGCTGAATAAAGTCAATTGACAAAATATGCAGAAAATCCCACAAACACCGGACCTTTATTAAGGTCGGGTGTTTGGAGAGACCACAAACCCATTAGTCCTTCCTTTAATTAACAAACGAATTTTATTGTTTACTCTTTCGAAACATGAAGTTTTCAAACACAGCAGTCAAGGTCAATTGTTCAGACCAGATAACTTTATCAATGTGCTCGCCAATGGAGTAACCTCTTCAACACTCGCAAATAATTCGGAAAGCATACTCTTGATGGAAGAGTTTTTCATCACAATCACTATAGAGAAGAGCATGAGTGAATATACATTGGTTAAATAAACGGCTTTCACCTTTTTTGGAAATCAGTAAATTCGTCAAATCAGTAAATATTATTTTCATTGACTGATTTCATTAAAAAAAGAAATTTCGAGTACTCGGGAAGATGCTTGCTTTCCATCCTGTTGACCGAATGAGAAACAATATTTTCACTTCGTGACGGAACTCTCGGGTCCTTCTTTCATTCCAAAGAAAATTTGGTTCTCTGGTGATCTGTGAAAGAATGCTCGAAGAGCAAACACTTTGAGTGTGTATTGTGTATTGACTGTAGATGTTGGAGAGGGCAATGCTAGATAAGTGTGTTTACCACGAATAATAGAGAAATAGAGAAGATTTCATCCTTTGGAGTTTTCGAGTGTTTTTTGATGGTTGTCTTTTATCTGCATCCAAAAAAAGAATACACAGTTCACTACCAAATTGTGCTTTCCTTTCTTTGATAATTTTTGAATGGTTGGTGAATTGGAATATACAAAGATTTAATGTTGATCCATCTCATTGTCATGTCACACTGATCCTAGAAATAAAGAGATGATTTTGTTGATTGAGTCATGAACAGTCCACAATTCTTCAATTCCTCTTCGGCTGCCTCAAATAAAAGTCGTGAAGTCAATATTTTGTTCTCATCCTTTGAGCTTTCCATGACAGCCCTGGAGCAAGCTCTAAAAATACAATTTTCAATGTTACTTCCACTGAATTCTGCATATCGTTCAGACAACTCTTCGAAATCTGTTTCTGAAATAGATTTTGGAACTTTTTGAGGTATTAAATTTCTCCATAATTGTTTTCTTTCATTGGCGGAAGGGTGAGAAAATTCCAGCACAAATTTGAATCTTCGAATCAGTGAGCTGTCTAGAGATGACAATGACGAAGCTATCATGACTACTGCTCCTTCAAAATGTTCCAAATGATTTAAAATGATTCTCACAGATTTATCCAATTGAGAGCCATGAGAATCAGAATCTGAGACACACTCTAACACTAACAACGCTCCTGTTTCCTTACATTCCTTAAAAAGAGTTTCAATATTTTTGGTTGTGTTGAAACTATACTTGGTCATTAATTCATTAATATCAATAACTTTCATGGGTTGTCCAATTTCATAACTAATGACTTCAGCTGCTAATGATTTTCCAACTCCTGCTGGACCTACAATGAGAACAGTAGTTCCTTGCTTTTTAACAATAGAATTCTCAAATCCCCATTGATTGAACAAAATTTTTCTCGATTTCTCGAAGGATATCACTTGTTTCACTTGGTTCTTTAAATTTTCAGAAATAATCAAATCAGAAAGACCTCTTTTTGGAATAATTTTACGTTCAAAGTCATTCAATTTCAAGTATCCTTTCAATTGGAATTGACATGCTTTGTGAAGATCAGAGTGACAAATGATTGGATTTTGTGAGTCTCTTGAAACTGCAAACGAGAGTGCAGTAATAATTGCATTCTTGATAAGACCTCCTGTAATCTCAAAATCAAGTGATAATTGATCAAAATCAACGTCATTGGCAAGTCGTGCTCCAGAAGGGATATGTTTTCTCCAAATCTGTTTTCTTAACAATGAGTCTGGTGATTTAAATTCCACAGCAAGAGTAATTCTTCGGTACATGGCCTCATCAAGTTCGTATTGTCTATTAGTGGCCAAAATAATTAGACCGTCAAATTTCTCAATTTCTGTTAATAAGGCAGTGACATCTGAATTTGATTTTTTGCGAGACTCAAAGAATTGATCACATTCATCGAAAAACAAAAGAGCATCGTTGATCTTGGCTTCTCTAAAAACATACTTGAGAATGTCTCCCTTTTGTTCCGTCATGTTTGAAAAATTAACAAGTAACATTTTCTTTCCAATATAATTCGCAAGTGCGTTCGAAGTTAACGTTTTTCCAGTTCCTGAAGCTCCATAAAAAAGCATGACAATTGAATTACCATAGGTAATGATATCTTCAAATCCTAATTGTTTTCTGACCTTTTTGAATTTTTCAAAATTTGACACTGTTTCCACAATTAATTGTTTTTGTGAGTCAGGTAGCACTACATTCTCCAATTTGATTTTTGGATAAAACAAATGAGAGCCTTCTACAACATGTGAAAATTCTAAATCAAGACCACACAAATAATCCAACATTCTTCGATCAATATCTACAGAACATTCCATCAAATCATCACTCAGTTTGTCTGAAAGCCGTATCATGCAGTCTGAAATAAGCTTCGATTGTTTGTAAAAATAGGATCGATGAGAAATTCTACTTTGTAAGTCGTCACATAACACCCATAAAATATAACCAACATTAAAGCTCGTTGTGTAATTCATACGATGTGACGAATTTGCAGCCATGACAACTTCCAAACAAATGATTGAACTTGTACACATAATGAGAACCCATTTTTCAAAGTCATCAAGTCCTCTCATTTGTGCAAGCTTCTCTAACCTTGGAATGATTGTTGTTTGTTTCATCCTCTTCTCACATTTTCCCAATAATAATCGACATTTGCTTTTTAGCTCACGAATCACACTTTCATGACTTCTTGTTCTAGAGACTTTGTAAGTTTCGTCATTCTCTTCTGTGATTTTTTCAATCTCAGCATTTCTTAAACGGATTTTGGCACAAATATATTGGAACCTGTCATCTAGATATTCAATGTCATTATTGTATGGTGCCAGGAAATCTTCATCGCTCTTGGACGTATGAGTTTCCTTAATTGGAATGGTACCAGTGTCGACATTTTTCTCTTTTTGCATAAATTCGTACACGTCAAACTCCTGATCACCTATTTCAGCTTGTAATTTCAAAAGCTCATCGTCAAGTTCATCCAGTTTAATCTCTTCATCAAGTGGTAATGATTTCTGCGTAGGAGGACATTTCGTTGTTATACCTGGCAATACAAAGCTTTCCTCTTCCAACAAAATTTCAGATAATTTGGTCTTGTCAATTTTTAAGAACTCTTCTGCTGTTAAGGTAATACCAATGAGAGCATTGATACACTCTGTTGGCATCTTGACACAATAGGAAGAAATAGTATCCTTATAACTTGAATCAATAACAACAAGCCCTTGTTGAATGTGAAGTCGATCTTGACCAATAAATTTGAGAGCTTCTTTTGTGTTCATGTTCGCAGCACGTGTCATGGCTGATAAATTCATGGAAGCTATTGTGCCATGATCAATGAGAGATTCTGCTAAAAGACTGCTCGACTGGCAAACTAAAACATAGGCAAATGCCATAAATTCTTTGTTTGAAAGCTCTAATTGATCACAAAGTCTAATAATTCGTGGAATCTTTTCACAAGAATTGGAAGACTCTAAATATTCCGTAGAATGATAGAAATCATTCTTGTGTTGGATCATGTCATATATGAAAAGTTTAGCTCTTTCAAATTCTTTTAGAATTGAATTCATTCGGCTTGCTGAATAATTTTCCTTTTCTACAAGAGAGTTAATTAATGTCGATTGCAATCGATTACGAATTGCTTCTGCCTGTAACGAGACAACAAAATAATATTCCAACCATTGGATCAGCTCTAAATTTAATTCTTGGAAATTGTCTTTTTTTTCATCATGATATATCTTTGGATGATTATAAAACCCGTGATGATGTAAAAAATCCGAAATTTGTTTTGGCAAAAACATGTCCAACCACTGATCTTGTGATTGTTGTTGCATTTTTTTGGTCGTAGGTTGTAATGAATTCAGAGACGTTTTCCAAGCAAAAATTTCGTTGTTGAACCTAACACTCAGCATCGTCATCAACAGCACCCTAAAGAAGCTCCAAAATAACAAGATTTCATCCTTTCATGTCACCGTTCAATCCATTTTTCATCACTCGCAAAATATAATGCATATCCATTATTTCTGGCATTGTAAAGCAGACTGCTTTCAACATGATTTCCTTGTCATTGCAAAATGGTGAGTCATTGGATCCAATAACAGCAAGACTATTGAGTTTGATGACTTTTAACACAAATTCTCGGTCGTCAACCACTTCTTTCGGTACAGACCCATCTTGTCTGACAGCTGTTAATACCACTTGTCGTTCATTTTTCAACTCACCTGATGTGTAGCCAAGTACAAATTCGTTTTGATTCACAGCAGTCAATACTACTTCTCTATCTTCAAATCACTTGATGCATAATTTAAGGCTTTACCATTTTGGTTGACAGCAGTCAATACAACAAATTTAGTTCCCCTCAACTCTTTCGAAACAAGGTCCAATGCAAAGCCATTTTGTTTGATCGCATGAAGTGCAATTTCTCTACCATTCTGCAATTCAGAAGAGGCGAATAGAATCGAAGCGCCATAACTTTTCACATCATTCACAACAATGTCCCTATCCAATCTTCTGATGCAAACTCCAACATGAAACCAAATTCTGACTATGTGGATAGGAAGTAAGTGTGTCCTTTCACGAAAAGTCAAGTCTGCTTTACAATGCCAGGTGTGAAAGGCATTAACACTTCAAATCTGGAGGCTAATGATGAGTTGTTATCGATTTATTTTCATGAGGGTCTTCAATCTTCAAACAAATTCGACTCCACATTCCATTAAAAAATTAAGAGAGGTGTTTCAAAGGTCAGAAGGAAAAAGGACAGTGTTATTTTCCAGGAATGACTTTAGTGCAGCATATGGATCAGTACTGTTCCGTATCTGATAAACAATGGTCTTGAAATTAAGCTCATCAAACCGTTGCCAAAACTTTCTTGCTTCCCTTGCTTTGTCTAATTCATTTCTTGAAGAGGATTGAAATTTGTTGCAAGAAGCCCAATAACAAAATGTCTTCAATAACGCTTCACAATCATATTTTGTTTTGTAAGATTTGAAACTACGGGGATAAAAAATACATTCTAAATATTCATCTGCGCAAAATGAAACTGTTCCGGCAAACTGTGTCAATTCGTCAGCTTTACAAGCAAAACCCCAATCAATAAATATTAATTTTCCGTCATTTCCATAGACCTGATATGATATCTCTGTGACAATATCCTCTTGAATGAACCTTCTGCAATAAGTCTATTAAATCCATACATTCTTGTTTGGTTGGAGGTTCTGTATTTTCTATGCGATTAAATTTTTTCATTTGTAAAACTCCTTTAGATAGTTTTTCTACTAGAGGGATATCAATATTATGATTTTTGAGAGTATTCAAAGTTTGATATTCGTTTTCAAACAAGATGATATAATCAAACGTTTTACATATTTTAGCAACTCTTCCATCAGGTACTTCAAAAACCAAAGAAGTATAACCTTCGGAAAGGAAGTTAAATTGATTGCTGTTGATGGATAAAACCCAATACTATCCACCTTGTCAATGGAAGTGTTAAGTAATGAATAAAGTGTTTGTATACCAAGAGTTACCATATTATTGGTGGGTGCGAAATCTATCGGTTTTGAATGTTGAAAAGTAACAATATCATCATCATTAATCTCAGCTTTTAGGAATATAATTGATGTGTAATTTGTGATGAATCCGTAATTACACTTTCTGTAATGTTTTTGAGCAATGAGAAGTGTTTGTAAATATGAAATCATTTGGCCCAAACTGTTTGCGTTTTCGATACTTTTACAACGAGCTTTTATGTCACCAACAATATTTGCAATTTTAGTTAGTAATGAGTGATTAGATGTTTCTAGTAAGGTATAGTTTTTGAAGTAGAACGTAAAATCTGGTGCTTGAGATGTGCTGCTATCAAGTTGGGTTGATAAATATTGTTTTTGGCTTATGTCCTTTACCTTCAAATCATTTTGTGCCATTTTTTCGAGGATTGTACTCATTGCGTTATGGTCCTCACTCTCCACTGAACTGTTTATAGGCGTGAAAAGGTTTAATATACCATCATTAACCTGGCTATGGGTAATCCAGTTCGTGAGCTCCATTTCATCGACAACAGTAATGTGTTGTTGGTTTTTTTCTGAAATATAAATACTAGCATATGAGTTGATAGGTTGGATGTAGGTTTGAGAGTTAATTGTAATTGTTTAGTTTTTTCTTGTTCACGTTTTGTTTTTTCTTTTTCTATTTCTATTTCGCGTTTTGTTTTTTCTTTCAGTTGATATTTCATTTTCTTTGGTATGTATGGGATAGAATTCTTATACTCTTTTCGTTTTTTTGGGGATGAAGATGATGCTGGAGGTGGTGATGCTGGTGATGATTCCGATGAATCTTCTGGTGATGATGATAGCGGTTCGGACATCGTAAATTTTTTTCAAAAATATAGCTGCACGAGAAAAAAAATTGATCAAGAAAAACAATAGATCGATAAATATTTACTATTTTGCTTTATTGTAAACAACCTGTTTACAACAGATTACAAAGGCCGGTCCGATCCAATCTCAAAAGCCGAGCTAATTAAATTGCCTCAATACGTCGTACGATGCATGAATTTCCTTTTTCATCAAACAACATCGATGATGTGTCGTGAAATCATCCCAAGATTTTTCATATTTTTCGTTGAGTTTCTGTAATGATGTGCAGGTCCACAAAGTCAATTGGAAATGCCTTCAATTTTAACGTTCGTTCTCAAGATATTGCTCTCAAACTTTGCAATGCCTACGTGGAGAATCATGCTATCAAAGTATTCATGAGAGAAGCATTGGAAGTGATCACTTCCAGAAGAACACAAAAACCTTGGACAAGTTTTAGAACGACTTGCGCTGTTGCTTGTCTTTACTTGGATTCAACATACGGATTTTTCTTGCGACATGGATTAATTTCTGGTGAGCAGTATGGTCAATTGGATGAAATGATGAATTCAATTTGTGAATCGTTGACACCTCTCATTCCAATGCTGATCAAGAGTTTTAACTTTCCAGAGGATATCCTTACCAATGTGCCAATGGGTCCAAAACTTGTAGAAATGATGGCCTACGATAAGATCTATGAGTAATTATGAGGATCCATCTACAAATTTACAAGTTTTGATGAATGCTTGTTGAAAATGAATGTGCTCTATATTTCATGATCTTGTATTTCGGAAACAACTCTTTTTCTTTTTTGATCGATTCTCCAAAAATTGTGTAAATCCGTCATTGATCACTTGGGCCTGTGCATTAAAATTCCAAAAGCTTTGATGTTTTCAAATTCTTCAAGTTTTGAGTTTTGCTCTGTTGAATGAAAGGACAAAAATGAAACAAACACGAAAAAACACATGACTTGGATCAAATTCGCACATCGATGTTGAATTAATTTTTTTACTGTGTTTGGAACTCTCTGAAGGGAGTGTAGTGGGACCAAGTGATCAATGACGGATAGCATTCTTATTGTTTGTAACGCTTGAATCTGCTTGTTGATCATTCTCTATTGGTTCCATGATCTTGTCCGCTTCTGTTACCTTTCTCTTCTTTGTAGCGGGTGGTGTAATTGGCTGTGGATCCATTTTTTTCGGTTTGTTATTTTGAGAGAGTGTTTGCAGGAACACAGTAAAAAATTGCTTCTATCACCTCGAAACTTCAGCGAAACAGTTCCACTTCAGTTCCTCGGTGCAGAATAACTATCCCTTGTTTTTGCTTGATTTCATGGTTTCTTCTTGTTTTCCCGGAAAAAAAATTCTTCTATCCACTCGAAAACTTATGCGAAACCTCCCGCCCTTCGTCTCCCAGCAGCTCCTTCGACTCAGGTCGGAAGTGTTCCGCATCATTTTCCTCGTGGCAGAATAACTAAAATTCAGTTTCAAATTGTTCTGCAGACACGGAATGTCTGAAATGGTTTGTCCAATCTTTGATTGGCAGCGAACGAGATAGACCTCTGACCTAGAGCGATTTGGTGACTGTTGTTTGTCTTTAGAGGGCGAAAAATCAATTTTTTTGAAAAAACAGTTCAGATTCAGAAATAGATCTTTAATCTTAAAAGCAACAGCATCATCTGATTGAACTACTTTTCATTATTTTTTTGATAGATGATTTGGAGAAAGAAACTGTTTTTTATTTTTCTTGGCGCCATTCATACTACAGGCCAACAAAAAAAATGAGCAGTTTCTCAACCCCTAAGAAGCCTGGAGTCACCTCATCGACACCATCCTTGTACAGCACTGCCAGCTCTTCTTCAAATGTAACAGGAGTTTCACCATCTGCTCAAGTGGTACAACCTACATCATCATCACCAGGAAGTGGAAACGTGAACACCTTGCTCACCGGGATTGATTTCAAAGCCATTGAAGATATGGATCCTTCTCTCGCTGAAGGGCATCGAGTGATATTTGATAAAGAAATACCCATTGAATTACGTACACAAGATCAGAATGAATCTGAGTCGGATCTTGGAACGCTTGAGGCCATCAGAGTAAAAATTTTAATTCTTGAAGGAGAGGTAGAGGATGATGCTTCTGTAAAGTTGGAACTAACCTCCGAGGCTGATCTGTTCTTCCATTTTACGCATTCAATGGGAAGAAGAGACTTTTTGGCACTACAACAATCTCAAAAATTGATGGTCGATTTTCCAAACTATCCAAAGATGCTCAGCAAAATGTTAAATGCCTGCATAAAAGAGCCAGAATCTTTTCTTTGTATTTTGATTATGGAAAGAGATGGAAAGGGACATTTAAATTTTGTCCAAAATATGGAATACAAATTTGTGGAGCTATTGAGCCTTGAAATCCAAGAGAGTCCTGAGCACATTATTCGACAACATATTTCATTTAGATACAATAGCATGAGGTCAAGAGTTGCTATTTTGAACGCCAGATTACAAGAAGTCTCAACCATTATCAAAATGAAAAATCCATCCTTATTGCTTCACCTAACTCGCGCAGTTGCAGGCACAGCACCAACCAACAACACTACCTCACCAAGTACCTTGACTCAGAAAAAGAAATAAAGGGTCCAAAAATTGTCAACACCTATACACTACTCGATATTTTCAACAAGGGCCAACAACTGTTCAGGTGTGGAAGGTCTTGCTTGTGGATCTAATTGGAGGGTCATGCACACAAAATCTAACAATTCCTCGCTGTATATATCTTTGAGCTCATTGCATACGTTGTTCACATAATGAGGATCCTTCTCTAATTCTTCTCTCACGTTCACCGTTCGTTGTGTGAGAATTTCCAATATAATTGCTCCCAGAGACCATATATCTGATGACGCACTGTATCCTTCTCCTTTACATTGTTCTGGAGACATGTAATTGATGGTTCCAACAGATGCATCTTTTGTCGATTTAACAAGACAACTCAATCCAAAATCTCCCAACCGAAGTTCTTCTCGTTCTAAATCATTGAAGAAAATATTTTCAGGCTGAAACATTCAAAATTGTTGTTAAAGTGAAAATGATATGAAACCTACCTTCAAATCTCTGTGGAGATATCCTTTCGAGTGAATGAAAACAAGAGCAATGGTTAACTTTTTCAACCATTTCACAATTTGTGTCTGGCTCACATAAGTCGTAATTCCCTTCTTTTTGAATCGGTCCAAATACATCCTCATATCACCTCCTTTGCAAAACTCTAAAATGATGCAAAGAACATATTCTTGCTTTCCTGACAGTTGGTTTTGTTTCTCATCGCCTTCAATATTATCTGCAATGATCGTTGATTCTTTTTGTTCAACGAAAAAGTCGTAAATCGAATTGATATACTCATGTCGTAATGAATAGAGAGATTTGATTTCGTTGAAATTCTGATTTAGCTCTTGAATTGTTTTCATTTTGATTCTTTTCATGACATAAAATTTCTTGTCAGAAACCGCATCTTTTTCAGCCACAATATATGTACATGCTTGTCCACCTTTGCCAATTTGTTTCTTAATGGAATACTTTTCACTGTAGTCATCCCCTTTTCCTTGGACAATATCATCTTGAAGAGCACTGTTCACTTTTTCTTCCTCTTCAGGAGTCAATTTTGGATTTGAAATATTCTTGTGATAGGGTTTTGGTGGGCCAACCTCGTAGGCTTCTGAAACACTGTTCAAAAATGGTGGTGGAGGTGGTGGAGGTGGAACTAAATGTTTCAACATGGACAAGAATGAATTGAATGGACGTCGTTTTGTTGGTTTCTTTGAAGGCATTGTGTTTCCTCTGTTACCTGCATGTTTAGATAACGAGGCATTGCTTGCAAATTCTCCAATATTGATCGATCGTTTTTCACTGTTTGAAAAGAGAGTATAGGTGGTGTGAGTGTGAAATCAAAAGGAACCAAAAAAATAAATCATAAAATAGCAATTATCAAAGTTAACAACACCAAAAAAGATAAATAATCAAAATGAACAATTATCAAAAAAAATCAAAGTTAACAACATAAACAGTAATAATAATACATACTCGACCAGAATTCTAATATTATCGTTTCGTGCTGATGGTCGATTCACATCAGTTGCTGGTCTCAATAGTGGCTCCAATCCGTCTTCAAAAATATACTTAATATCGTCCTTATTTAGAGCACAAGTTTCATACAAGTGAATGCCTTTTTGTGAAGGTAATGCACTCTTTACAATATTGTGTAGTAATCTTCCAATGAATTTTAAACTTTTTTCATAGTGTTTTGTATCATCATTATTTTCATTTCTTGAAGAAGTGTAATTAACAGAAGAAAGTGCTGTAAATGCTGATATTGTCATTTCTTGATTGGTCTTAAACTCTGGGAACAATGTCGAAATGCATTTTCCTTTTTCTTCAATTTTTTCTTTAAACACATCTGACTTGTTTAGGACGATTAAAAAATCTGCCTTTGATAAACCTCTCATATTCATTTCTTGGCAGAGATTTTTCAATTCATCTATCGTATCTTGCATCTTGTTTTTGTCTTTTTGATCGGTCGAATACATGTCAAAATCTGATAGAGAGATCACATAAATAATTGCGTTGGGATTAATGTCGAGAAGAGTGTTCCACTTTCTTCGCTCACATCTCTCTCCACCAGTATCATACAATTTGATTACGCTTGATTTGTTAATTTTGATATCTACAGAGGTGATTCCTGTTGTCACACATCTCATTTTCAAGTAGTCATCCTCAGTTGCTAAAGGTTGAAAAATAATCCCAAAAAGTGTGAAATTTCACTTTGCAATACTTACGCTTGTAATCTTCTCTAAAAATTCGGTTGATATTCTTCAAAAAGTAAATAATGTTTTCATGAATAGAAAATCCAAAATCATTCGCATTATAAAATAGAGTCCTCAAAGATTGATTTTTCCATAACACTTTGATGTCTTCTTTCAATGCCTTTAATCCTCCTTCATAATCAGTTTCCCAAGATCTTTCATTCATTGTTTTTGTAGAAATGTCATTAATTTTGTTTACAATTTTTTCCTCTGTTTTGCTCCACTCTGTGAAAAAGAGGTTTGCTGTAGAAGATCTTTTCCGTGGTTGAGTTTGCATGACAGACATCATGGCAGCATCCATCCATGTTACCAACGATTCACTATTTCTTCGTAAGGAATTTTTACTCTCAAACATTTCATGATTCTCTTTCACATTTGGACTCAATAATAATCCATGTCTCATTGCTGCCATTATTCCACTTCCTCCAATCAAATCATCCTCAACACTGTCAGGTAAACTTTCTGTTGGTTTGTCAAAGGTCTGGTTGGAAATAACAATATTGGGAGAATACTTTTTTTCACAAATTTCCATCAAGTGATCGGAGAGTCTTCTTCCATGTCTCGATGGTTTCGCATTCTTAGTGGTGTTGGTGTTGATGAATAATCGATCATTTTCATGGTTTATGGATGTTTGTGCGAGGTGTTGTTGTAATGTGGTGGGAGTATTCAATGATAGAAATGATGATGATTGTATGGTTGGTAAACTTTGAGAGATGATATTTGATGAGCTATTGTTGTTGTGGTGACTGGTTTCCATCTCGGGAGTTCCCACCACTTCCGGTGATGTTGTGAATTGTTGTTGTTGTTCTTGTTGTTGATGAATAAAATTCAAAGCCCTTTTTAAATGATTGATAATGTCGTATCGAAGTGTTTTCTTGATCAATACTCGATTCTCTTGTGATAAATGAAAATTACTGAATTGAACATTGCCGTACATGGATCGACACGATTTAAAGATTGTACTCTTTCCAGAGTCTGAACATCCTAACAAGACAATGACAGGTGGTTGATTTTCGGAATTTGCAGAAGATGTGATAGTATTGGTTGTTGTTGTTGTTGTTGAATGAAAGGTATGACTCATCACTTTTTCAGAAGGAGGAATGGAAGTGGTGGCGGTGACTGTAGTGATGGGTTGTTTAAATGTATTTGGAGAGTGAGTGGGAGAGGTCACATGGAGGAGTCTTGTTGTTGTTGAGTCTGTCGTGGTTCGATTGCTGTTGTTGTTGTTGTTGTTCGGTGAACGGTTGAACACCACCTCTTTCGGGAGGGCTGATGTGGCGTTCGCTCTCATTTTTTCGTTGTGTCTTCCTCATCTTCATCCTTTTCATGAAAACGGTATATGAGAGGGATGATGATAGCTGTGTCGTTTTTGTGAGTAGTACAACGAGAGATAATCCGAATCAATGATTAATACACTAAAACCCATTTCTGAGAATAACGTTAAGCTCGAAGGATTTGAAAGATGAAGAACAGTTTTATTAAAAGTAACAGCTGGATTCTTGACAACTGACAGTATTGAAATACAAAATGATCTTCAAATAAAAATGTCCTCGTTCAATACAACACCCCTCAAGACCCTTTCTCCAATACCCTCGTCAGCAAGCTCCAAATGTCATCATCATCGGCAGCTCTCAAAAAGCGCTCAAACTCTTTCGTCACCTCAAGCTATACATCTAAGCCATAGTTTTAACGTCATTTACAACGAGCAACAACAAATAACACCATCCTTTCAGAATATCCATTCCGAGCCAATCATACGACAACAACCTTCCTTTATCAGAAGTCCAATGATCATACACAATCTCACCCATCCACCAAGGCGCAATTCCTCTTATAATAATAGTAATAACAATCATTATTTATTTAATATCCCTCAACCTCGCCATGAATCACCATCTCATCTCAATAATCATGAAAGTCCAAATACCCAATTCTTAATGAGTGGTAGAGGAGGAGGAGGTTTTCTTCATGGCGAAGAAGATGAATTGCCACAACATTTCTCATGGACTCATTCTCCCCAAAGAGGCTCAAAAGAAAATATTTCAAGTCTTTCGTCCGCCATTACAACGCAAACCCAACCGCAGAGAGTCTTTACAGTAAACCGAATCTTCTCAGAATTACCTCTTCCTCAGTATCAGGAATCATCCAGTACCACAACAGCCTTATCATCATCACTACCTCTACCCCCACCACCTTATTCAGAGTATCCATTGTTTCAACCGACAACAACTAGTGCAGCGGAAATGCCCTTGAACCATCATCACCAGGTGTTGAAAACGAAAGCCTTAGATCGAGCATCTTCCAGCTCATCGTTGATGAATACTTCGCCTCGAGGAAAAGTCTATACCCACTTGTGTCTTATGATGAATGATTTGGAGCAATATTATCAATCCTCCCCAACAACTCCTAAACGAATTGCCTTTCATGAAGAATTTGTTCAAAACTCCCAAGACAACCAAATTCCAAAATTGGACAACCAGATGATTTTAGATCCACCTCCTTACGAAGAAGCAAATCGAACCTTTGCTCATGTTTCCCCTCATCAATTGGATTTGCAAACAAAATCAAGAAACCTCTCCTCTCCGAAAACTCCAACTAACAATCCACTGGTTAAGTCTTCTCCATCACTCATGAATTATCAACATGCTTCAGATTTCGAAAAGACGGATCTTCCTCGGCAACCTATCATTGTTGATCCAGTCCACTCCACAACAATTCAACAACCTCAAGAACTTCAACAACACAATGACTTCAAAGCCATCGACATTTCCATTCCTTTGTGTAAGAGCGAGACTCGTGAAACAAAAGTTGTTGACAAAATGGTAGGAGACATGTCGTTGGAACAACAAATTGATTATCACACCCAACGACTTAAGGAATTAAAACAAGCAGCTAAGAAAACGAAATTAACAGTGCGGAATCGCTTCATTCATCTTTCCCATTATTTACTTGCTCTATTTGAGATTGTTTTCACCATATCCATTATCAATTTTGCTGTTGCATCTTTTTGGAGGGGGTATGTACCATTCATTCTTCATAAGACGCCTGATAACACTGTAAACAGAACTTGGGTTTTAATTGAAACTTATGTAGTATTCAATGATTCTTCTCCCATAAGCAGCACTCAATTATCATGGTTTTATCTAGCTTGCGGATTAACAATATGTTTTTTTGTTCACATTGGTGGACTAGTTGCCAAGCAAGCCAATCTGTCGAAAAAGTTGAAAGACGCGTGGAAAAAATGTGTTAGCAAAAAACCAGACTCAAAGAAATCAAATTCGTTTTTCTCCAAATTTTTAAGTTTGATTCTCTTAGGCTTGTTGTGGATTTTCGAAAAAGTTTTTGTTTATATCGCAGGAATTGGATGTGTGTTTTCCTGGCTTGGAGTTTTCTATATTTGGTAAGTTTGTTACAAACAAAATGGATGAATATATGAGGTTAATTTGATTTAGGGACAAGTATGTGTCACCTTACATGGACATATCGTCCAGAGCTCCCAGTGGTTGGATAGCTCACGGAACAGGCGTTGGCATTCTATTACTGTTGACAAGCTTGAGATCGATTTTGACCGCCCCAGTACTGTCTCAAATGGATCGAAACATGTCCTTTGTTGGATTCCCTTTCATCAAGGTGGGATTTAATTACAGCCAATGTCTTTCCTGATAAATCTCAAAAGGAAAGGGTGGTCATCTAATAGAGAGGGATGATTGTAATAAAGGTGTGTCATCTGCCACAATGATTGCAAAACTCGAGCACAAAAAATGTTTTCCATTTCGAGGTCGGACAAAACGTTGCGAAGTTTGTTGATGGAGTCTGAAGAGGAGCAGTTGTTTGTACCAACTACTACTTCGATCAGCAACAATGATCAATCATCACAATATGAAGGTAGAAATCCAACTCGAAAATATGTCGAGTATAAAACCAAAACTCGGAGAAACAACAACAACAATAATTCATCATCATCCAAACGAAATAACGAAACAAATTCATCATCCATTAAAATTGCACGAAAGCATCGGCTGAGGAGAAATACCATGTTTCATGCTTCATCACCATCTCCGTACAACATGCTTCAACAAAATTCAGTCAGCGAAAGCTCCTATATTCATGCTTCTGCAAGCAACAATAATGAAACTCTCAATTTTGAAAGCGTCAGTACTGGAGATGGAAGAGGAGAAGGATTTTCAATCAATGCAATATCTTCAGTTGTGAGCAGCATCGAGAAACCGTACCATCAAGATCACAAAAATCTAAGAATCCTACCATCTTCATCAAACTCCTCATCATTACGACAACAACAGCAAGAAATTCATTCAATAGGAACAAGCGTTGTTTCTGGAATGTCAAGAAGCAACAGTGTTTGCAGTAACAACAGCAGTAATGCATCAATAGTAGCTGCAAAACATTTAGAACAACAAGAATCGGTTCCACAAACACCAACACCCAACGAAGAGGAAGAACAAGATAATTCTGCCTTGGTTCACCTCGAAAGAATAGCAAATTTAGAATCTTTGTTATCCCTCCAAAATGGGCAACCTCCTGAACGATTTCAAATTGGAATATTTGGCAGAAATTCTGCATTGATGACGATATTATTTGTTTTACGTTTAAAAACTAAATGGTCTGAAGTGTGGAACAATTTTAAATCTACGAATTCTGTCAAAATTGATCCCACAATGGATAGCTTAATTACTACGAGGCCAGTGTTAAATGTAGAGAACAATTCATTTAATTTAGTCTCTGTCGAATGGATAGACATGTCCATATCACATAATCAGTATAGAATGTCAGATACTGAAGGTTTTGTATTTTTAATTGACATTTCTGAATGGATGGAAGCCGAGGATCTTTCATCACCACAACTGTTAAAATCTATTGAAGAACAATTTAAGGTTGCATCAGATGTCATTAATGGAATTACGAAAGAGTTGTTTAAAAAGCAAAAAGGATTGCAACAATCATTCGAAGAACCAGTCACTTTTTTGTGCCATCTCAACGAATCATTGTATCATTTAAGAGACAAGGAATTAAGCTCTGAGTCAAAATCTTCACAAAATGATTCGTTTGAAAATATTTTAGCCACATCAGAAAACCATTTTGAGACAGATGGACAAGAATCAGAAATATCTGCATGCATCAGAGACACCATTGAACAATTAATTGATGAGTTCATAGCAATACCGTTAGATAATTATCAAATCTATATTCAAGACACAAGTATTGATACAGAGGAAGACGATTTATCTCGAATGATCGAGCATACATTCACCTTCTTGTCAACACGAGCCCTCAACAATAAGGAAACTGCCCGAAATAGGAAACAAAAAAAATTCATCAATCTATCTAGTTCTCTACCCTCCCTATTTACCTCAAGCCGAGAAGAGGATGACAAACCTTCACGATACCTGTAGTGCTTGCAATCATGATTGGCAGTTTGAAAAATTTCGAAATGATTCTGCTCATTCAAAAAAATTTGAAGGCGCTCTGTCAAATGTCGCAAGTTTAGACTTCCCAACCTGGTCGATGAAAAACAAGAACAAAAAAAATGATTCCACAACAACCTCCACGTTCTCAACAACGTAAACCACCAACAACATCCTCTAGAGAGTCAACATCTACTCCAGGTCGGTTTCTGATTACCACTCCTGTAGCATCATCATCACGCACTGTATTCTCTGAGAGTGTTACTACTGATCAGAGCTCATCCAAGAAGAGATCCTTCTCAGAGTTCAGACCAAGTAGAAGTGACCAACCAACCACAAGTCAGGAAAGTCGTGTAGCAGCCATTACCACCACTTTTTCACAACCTTCTCGTACTCGAACACGTATTACATTGACTGAGGAGGAGAAACAAGAGGTTGAGAAAATTAAAAAGCTCATTCAGCAGAACAAGCATGAAGAGTTGACAGAATACCACAAAAAGTTCTTAACAGGAAAGCTCTCTTGTGCTGTTCTTTTGGAGAGTAAACTTGCGTACTATATTAGACTTGTACGAAATTTGAAAATTCAGCAAAGAGAGAGCGAAGAAAGAAAGAAACGCAAAGAAGAACATGAAGAATTCGATATCGTCTATGAGTTTAATACTGAAGGATCTATCAAAACCCCTCCCTACGCTATGAAGCATCAAATATCATGTGCAACATTTGCAGTGGAGAAGCTGGAAAATGAAAAATCATTCTTGATTGGTAAGTGTTTATGAATTGTTTCAAGTGATGACCCACCGTGATACATGTCATTCTACACACCAACTGCATGCATTCTATTTGTTTAAATAGCACATCAAATGGGATTGGGTAAAACTTTAACAACCTTGATCAGTCTTTACAACTACAATCGAAGCAACAGTGTGGTAGAAAAAGGTATTACCTTGTCCTATCTTGTGTTAGTTCCCAAATCAAATTTAATGCACTTTAAAGAAGAATATGACAATCATTTCAAATATCAATTGGAAGGTTTTATTTCCAACATTTATGTGATCACCAGTGCAGAAGAAGAAGCCTATATTGAAGAGTATGAAAGAACTGGAGGAATGATTATCATGACTCACAATAGATGTGCACGATTGTTAGGTGACAGGGAAAAACAAGATTATGCGTACATCCTCGAACAGAACACAAAAATTTTGATTATAGACGAGGCGCATGTTATTAAGAACCCTGATTCTGTAAAATACAATCTATTCTCACAAATTAATACCAAAAGAAGAGTACTGATGACAGGTATGTAGAAACGAGCAATGTTTTCTCTCACTCTTGATGTCTTGTGTTTAATTCGATCGTGCAGGAACACCTTTTCAGAACAACATGAATGAAATCTTCACTTTAATAAGATTTATTGAACCCAACAATAAGGATATTGAATGGATCAAACCGTACTTTCAAGAACAATTTGTAGAATATGTCAAAAACAAACCCTATGAAAAATCTTCACAACTGAGAATTCAACTTTTCAACCACTACTTTAGACATCTCATTCACAGAGAAGTGGAGGCTCAAGAGCTCAGTGAAATAGAATCCAAAAAATCAGATTTCATTATCGAGTACAAGCTCTCTAAAACTGAGAAGGAGATTTACGATGGAATTGAGAGTCTTAAAGATCAATTTTCCAATTCCTTCTTTGCCTTTTACTTTTATTTGAGATTATGTCTTGACTGTGCTTCATATATTTGTGATAAGGAGGCATCAACACTCACAACAGCAAGACTTGAAGCAAGATTGGCTGATGACGAAGAAGAAGACGATAATGAATATATGTCTCTCTTTAATGAAGTCAAGAAATTGGTGGTTAACAAAAAAGATGAGCTGAAACCAACACGTTTGAAAGTGTTGGGAGCCTTGGTTGAACAGATAATTAGAAAAGACGAGTCTGTTATCATATTTACTGGACTAATTTGCTATGAAAATGACATTATGGCTTTCCTTCGCACCAATACTAAAGCTAAAGTTGTAAGTTTTTCAGGAAAGCTTGACATTGAACAAAGAAAACAAGTATTGAAAAGTTTTAAGAGGGGCGAGATTAATACATTGCTCGTGTCAAAGAATTCAGGAGGTGTTGGAATTGATTTAACACATGCCAATAATGTCATTCTCTACCAATTAGATTTCAATTATTATAAGGATGACCAATGTCTCGGCAGATTGCTCAGAAAAGGTCAAACAAAAACTGTTCGAGTATTTAGAATTGTTTGCGAGAATTCTATCGATCAAAAACTTTTAAAGTTACAAATCAACAAGCAAATTATTTTCAATAACTTGTTGGACAATAAGTACACTGCTCCTTCAGAGTTGGGTGATCGTACCATTGACCCCTCTATTTGTAGACAATTATTCAGGAATAATCACCTTCCAATTAGTATCGCTAATTATGTGACAAGATTTCAACATTTCATTCCCCTCAAATCTACTGAAAAGCCATCTCCAGAAGAATTCCAAACACATCTAAAAGAATTTGAAGACAAGTATAAACCCAGACAGTTAAGGAATCCTCGTCACCAATAAATTTCGTATTTACACAACAATCACCTCATGTCTATTATGATTCATAATTACATTCTACATGCGCTTGGTGAATGAGACACTGGTGACCATAAGACAATCAATATTCACACCTTTGTGTTACTAAGATGTCGGGACTTTTGAAGTTTCAAAAAAAAATCGAGCGAAGACATTGAAAAAAAGAACCTTCCAACAACAACCACATGCGTGGTTCATCATTTGTTTGTTGGGAAGATCTTCAACTGTGAGGATTCACTGAAAGCTCATATACAAGCATGTCTCGTAATATGAGGGACGGCGAAGTATATATTCATCACCTTCATCATCATTCAACTCTCGGAATGATCAATTTTATAGAAAGAAATCTAACAAGTACTAGTAGTCCTAGTGCTCATATCGTCGACAATTTTACTCTTCGGAATTCCGAAGCCATAATAATGACAGAACCTTCCCAAACATTGATGCAACATCAAATGAATCAACCCTCGCAAGGCTTGTTTTCCGATTTTTTAAAATTTTTTTATCATACCCAATCGAGTCGAGTGTTCGAGAGTGTTAAATCTCCTCTTCAAGACCATCTTCAAGACCAAGATGAAAAATCAATGTTTAAAACAGAACATCGAAGAATGAAAAGAAAAATTTATGAGAAAGTGAAAAAGGACATGCTCAAGTTGAGACAAGGAGATAACCAAGAAGACTCTTCAAATAATTTGAAAGAAATAATGATTCCTAAAAAAAGAGAAATGTATCAAATCATGGACACTATGTTTGCAAGACCTCATCCGATTAGTCTTAAATTGGTCACTTATGGATTTAAGAAACTATGGGCTACTCGATTTAGAGATATTGTGGAGTGTGGAATGGCAGCTACGATGAAATCTGTGAAAGACAAATATCCACACCATCCTGTGATTTATGTTCCCAATCATAGAAGCTATATGGACTTTTTACTTTTAAGCTATTTTTGCGTTTGTTGCAAAATTTATCCTTTACCAAATATTATTGCAGGAGAGGATTTCTTACAAATGATGCTTGTTAGTGACATTATGAGACAATGCGGAGCTCTATTTATGAAGAGACAATTTAATGACCAACCTGTGTATAAGGCAATATTTAATGAATATGTTACAACCTTACTTGAAGAAGGGAATTATTTAGAATTTTTCGTGGAAGGTACAAGATCAAGAAATGGAAAAACTCATCATCCAAAGTTTGGCATTCTTAACATCATTCTAGATGCTTTCTTAAAGAAGAGAATAGAAAATGTTATATTTGTACCTGTTTATTTTAGCTATGAATACATGGTGGAATCGAATTCACATGTTAGAGAAATGTTAGGAGAAACCAAAGCAAAGGAAACAACCATCAATATGTTTTCAAGCATGATGCAATTAATGTCAGAGAATTTTGGAGATGTTGCTGGTAAAATTGGAGAGCCAATCAGTTTGAACGATTTTTACAATAACCCTGAAAATGCCAATGCGAAGAACAATAGAAGAGATCTATCTTCTGCACTTGGATTTACCATAACCAAACAATTGAACAATAATTATATTGCTCTGTCTTCGCATATGGTTTCAGCTCTACTCTTGCAAACCGTTGGAGATGTAAGACTTTGTGACAGAAGAACGAGTATGCCATTAGAATCTCTCGTTGACAATGTTGATTGGCTAATGAATGAGCTAAAAACACGAAAGGTGCCTATTTATCTCAACAGTAAGGAAATGAGTCCTAGAGCTGTGGTTGAAAGATGTTTAACCGTGTTTAAAGATCAAATAGATTTAAGAGAGAATTCTATATTCATTAGAGAAGATCGTGAATGTTTGCTGCTATCAATTTACAAGAATTCTCTTGCATCAGTGTTCACAAAAGAATCAATTTTGTTATGTGCTCTCCATTCTTTCTTGGTTGAGGATGTGAATTTTTGCGAACAAGAGACCATGGAAATTATTGGAATTGATAAAGAAGAGTGGAAAGAGAGAAGTTCTGTTCTCAGTGAGTTGATTAGCTTGGAAATTCATCCATATGATATGCTTGATACGAGTGACAAATTTGAGCAGACTCTTTTGTACTCGAGTGGAAGAGGAATCATTTCAGTGGAAGAAACTTCAACAAGTGAAAGAACAATTTCAACGAAGGTGAATGTGAAAATTATGGATTTGAGATTTCATGAGTTTGTTTGCTCACTCATTTGGCCATCTATTGATACTTACTCAATGGTGATCGCTTATTGTTGCATGGTTGCTTCAAGAACCAACACTCACACCTTTCCAACAAATGAATTTGTGAAGAAAATTCAAGAGTTTTTAATCAAACTTCACAAAGAAACAGCAATTCCTTATTGTGAAAGCGTCTCAGTGCTGACCATCAAAAATGCTGTTTCGAGATACGTTACGTGGAATATTTTGCAACGAGTGTTGATCAACAACATCCACACCATCCAAATACGATCTCACTATGCAAACCAACCTAATGAGCTTATTGATTGGTGGACAATGGTTTCTCTCTACGGCAAATACAAGCCAAAAGAAAACTTTTTGGATGTTTATGGAGCTAGCATTCCTTACAACAGGATTTCCAAGTTGTAAACAATCACCTTTCAAATTTAATTGACAATACTCTTGATTAAAATTAAATTTACATGTTATTTTATTGTGTTCCAAATCAATTTGTTACAAACAAACTGAATTGTGACAAAATGAAAAGTTAGGTGTTAATACTTGGACTTATCCAAATCGTCAAAAAAAGGATGTTTGAGAGCTTCCTTTGCTGAAATTCTCTTGCTTGGTTGATATTCGAGCATTCTCGTCAATAGATCTACACCAGTGTCATCTAATCTGTTGCAAATTGCTTGCAAGTGATTACCTTTCCACTTGGGGAACTTGTTGTTGAAGCTAGCAAAGTTCTTCAATTGGCTGACACCAGGCCACATCTCTTCGTTTGGAGTTCCCAAAGTTTGGAAGATCTTGAACAACATGTCAATTTCAGAGTCTGCTGGGAAGAGAGGTGTACCATTCACCAATTCTGCAAAGATACAACCAATCGACCAAATATCTACAGGTGTTGAATATCTTTCACTTCCTAATAAGATTTCAGGAGCTCTGTACCACAAGGTCACAACTTCATGGGTAAGTTTACCACAAGGTAATTGGAATGCACGAGCCAATCCAAAGTCAGCAAGCTTGAGCATCAAATCATTGTCTCTTGTTTTTTGGACGAGAATGTTTTGTGGCTTCAAATCTCTGTGGATGATTCGAGCTGAATGGCAAAAAGCAATTCCCTTTAAAATTTGATAGAGACATGACTTGATCAAGCTCATAGGAATTGGAATTCTCTTCTTCTTTTCGCCTTCAGTTCTCTTATATTCGTTCATAAACTTCTTTAAATCCAATTCAATAAATTCAAAGACGAGATGCAAATTATCATCTCCATGGATCACTTCAATTAGATTTACAACATTTGGATGGTGCATCTCCTTCAGTAAAGAGATTTCTCGAATCGAGGTACTTGGTACTCCTTCATCTTCGTGCTCAAGACGAATCTTCTTTAAAGCGACCACTGAATTATTCGTCAAATCAATGGCTCTATAAACAACACCATAGGTACCTTCTCCGAGCTTGTCCTGTCTGTCGTACCTGGCAAGTCCTTTAAAGAGATTTTGATTATTCATGGCTTGCATCTGTTGTTGTTGTTGTAATAGATGTGTTTGGGGGTTGAGTGTGAGAGTACTCATTCTGCTGGTGGATGATTATGGTGATGTTTTGCTTTGGTTTCAAAAGAGAAAAATATTGAGAGACCCAACGGAGGTGTGATGATTCGGGCCAATCGTAAATATAGGGAGATGGGCTTGAAGGGTCTTCAAGTGTTGTAAATTTTTTTAATGTTTTATGATGTAAATTTTAAATGTGTAACGGCTAGATTTTAAATTTGCGAGTCGAAAAGTTTACAATTCTAACGTTTTTTTTATTGAAACAACAAAAATAACCACTGAATTTACAAAAATTGGAGACACTCCCCATTCCATCTCAAACAACCATAATAACGCAACACTTTATTATCCCAAAAGTACAAGACGGACTTTTTCATTAGTTCATCCTGAGGACAGTCGCAAAATTCTTAATTTCCAAATAGCAAGTGAGAGAGAATAAACAATTCGCCAACCTCCACACACAAAAATATGCAATCATCAAATCCCAATGTTGCCTCCGATCGAAAGACAGTCCTACGTCTCGTGGAAAGTATGAAAACTCCAGTTCAGAGCTGTCTGAAAGGAGGCTATTATTTTGAAATTCAGAAAAGTTCTCTTTCTCCTCTTCTTTTGCAATGCGTTTGGCAGGCATGATTGTGTTTGGTCTCGTGTGGTATCTTTTGGTATTTCATTCGAGTTTTCTCTCAGATATCCTTTTACCAACAACTGCATCATCATCTGCAGTCTTCTCGGAATCGATTGATCTTGCGACGAGATTAGCCTTTGCAAGCAAGTGTTTATTTTGTTGCATGTTGATCTTTCCGGTTATTATTCAATCCATTGCTTCCAAAAGGTTGAGTAATGAAACGATCAATCCATTGCTCTTGGAACAATTGGCTCAAAGCAATTCAACCAAAATTAGTGATGATTTGAGAAAGAAGTTTGAGCAAATTCAAATTTGGCAAAGAATCTTACAAAACAGCTTGGAGCAATTTCTAATCTTTGCAGTGAATATTGTGGTTTTGTCCTTGTATTTAGAAAGAAGAAATATGAGAGTATTAATATTTGCTAGTGCTACCTTCATCATCAGCAGAACATTGTTTGCAATTGGATACTTGAAACATTATGCGTTGCGAGCACTTGGATTTCCTGTTGGAATGTTGATGAATGTGATTTTAAGTGTGAGTGTGGGTTATCTGATGATCACACGCGATGTATTACCTTATTTTTCAAGTTAGTTCAAGTTAATGGATGGATTGACTTTTAAAGTCGTTTTAAAAGTTGGGTTAAATGGCGAATACACCACAACCTCTTCTCTATCAATATCTAAATGTCGTAATGCTCTCAATATTTTACTCTGTGATAGCTGCTGTTGCTATTGTAGCATCAATATTGTTGGATGAAAGTTCCAATCGTGTTAAGTTTTGCATACACTCACTCGAGGCAATCAACAAAGCACCAAAATGGGTCACATTACTTCCATTTAAACATAACTCAATAAGTCGTGTTAATATTTCACTAGTTGCGATAAATTGAACACCTCGATCCCCAATATTGTTGTCACTATTTGAAATATATTTGGCTCCTTCCTCTCCAATATGATTGTTGTAAAGACACAATTCCTTTAAATTATTCATGTATGTGCTTGAAGTAATGACCTTTACGCTGTCATTCCCAATATTGTTGTTCATTAATTTCAATGTCACCAAATTTCTCATATTGTAACTTGATACTATTGCTTTCACATCGTGGGTTTGGACGAAATTTGAAGTAAAACTTAATGATGTCAAATTTGACAAGTACGGACTGTTAGCAATTAATTTAGTAGCCTTGAATCCAATATCATTACTGCAACATTCAAATTTCAATAAATTGGCTATCAATGATTATTGACCAATACTTTCAGATGATCATATCCCACAAAATCTACATGAATATTCAATTCAATCAAATTGATTTTCATGGAACTTGTTGCAAGGAGATGCACATGATGAAGAGACGTCGTCGTTTTATGGAATGTCCAACAAATGGGCATCTTTTGTGAAATTCTCAACCATTGCTTTGAAATTCTCCTACCAACTCTGAGAATGAATTCTGAATTTAAAAATTGAAAAATACAGAAAATATGATCATCACACAACAATAACTCTGAATAATTGAATAATTTGGATGAGAATTCATGCTTGGAGATGCCACAGTTTCAATTTTCTTTTTTTGTGATTACATTCTTCTTCATTTCTCTGTTCATCATCATCCAATTTTTCACTTCTCTTTCTGTGTTGGGCAGCTGAAAGATCAGAGCAAGACATTTTTTGTTCGTTCGATATTCGATATCAAGTGAGAGAGTTCTTATTGAACCCGAATTCGATGAAGGAAACTGTCTCGACAAAGCTTGTTGAGGTACCACTAACTTTGCTTATTCCCTCTCAACCGTGTATACTCAACGGAATGAATATGTAACGCAAACCTAAAAAGCAACGGTAGCTATAGGATTCGAACCTATGCGGGATTCCCCATCGATAGTTGCTGGGTGATTGCTTGACAGTAATCATTGATTGACGCCTTGACCACTCGGCCAAGCTACCGTTGCCAAACAAGTGCAATCTTAATTTGCACCATTCCATTTCTCCATTCAACAACACACATTTTAAAAAGCAGCCCACGCAGGGTCACAGCTCTTCTCTGTATCATCTCCACCCGCACATCATCGAGTTCCATATTCTTCTTCTTGACCACCACCAAATATTTTCCGATTTCGATTTCAAGTGTTGATGAACTTGTTTTGCATTAGATCAACACTTGAAAAAAATCTAATTAGTTTATTGTTAGCACCACTGGTGCTGGTAAATCCGTGAGGATTGGGGTTTGTTTTTGAATTGGTTTTTTAAACCTTGAGTTTTCATAATACTTGGTGTGACATTTACCAACTAGTAGGGTGAGAATTGTTTGGATTTCAGGCCAATTTTGGTAAATATTTGGTAAATTTTTAAAGTTGGGCATTTGAGTATCTCGAATCATTACTCCGTCAATAATGAAAACTTTCCTTCTTTCACAGTATCTTGATTCTTGATAATCGTTGAGGATACATTGCATTGATGTAATATCTAGGAATTTAGTGTAGAAAAAATCCCTAAAGCATTGAGTATTAGGGCAATAGTATATGAAATGTTTTAGAGTTCCGGGGCATTTACAGTGAGCGCATTGTCTTTCCTTATGTTGTTTGATATGGTTGCTTGTTAAGTTTCTCCAGATTGACCACTTAGTATTTGTGTCAATTTTAGATTTGATGAATTTTAGATTGATAGATGACCAGTTCTTGGTAAGGTGTAGACTGGAATTATCTCTATCAAATTGGCTAAACATTACATCATATCTTTTTCTTTTGTATGGATTTTTTGATGTCGAAAATAATGGTATTAGATGTGGCAAGGATGGTTTGGTTCGAAAATAGCTTCTTAATGTCAAAATAGTTGTGCTCTTGAGCTCCTTTCTTAGCTAATTCGTCAGCTTTGATGTTTCCTTTGTTGACATGACCTTTAACTTTGATTAGTTGAATATTTAGATTGGATTGTTGAATGACCTGTTGATATTCATGCTTGAAGCAGTTAAAAATTCCGTTATAGGCTTTGTTTTTCAAAACGTGGATGGATATTTCACTATCTGTGTGAATTTTTGCCTTAGATTTAGGTGGAAGTATCTTTAGTGATGTGAGTATTGCTGATAATTCAGCAACGTTATGTGAGTATTCGCTGTTAATTTTGTATGAGAAATCTTGGGTTTCTTGGGAATTGTTAACTTTGGCGGTAAAGCCGAAACCTGTTGAGTTGTTGAGATTTGATCCGTCAGTGTAAATAGTAAAATTCTTTCCTTTGAGTTTTGGAAAGATTTCGTCATTGTTAAATTGTTGAGGTCTGATCTTGTATTTCTTCATTGATCTGTTCATTTCCTTAAAAATCGAATTTTCGTGTTTGATTCCTTCTGAATATACTTCTCTAAGAAGTTCATTATCATTGTTAATAAGATACAGGGCTGTTTTGATTCGAATTTCATCTGCAAAGATATCGAATCTTGGAATACCAAGTCCGCCATAGGTGATTGGGAGGTGAAAATAGTTTGTTGGACTAGCATTATGCATGAAAATTTTCTTTCTTATTGCTTTTCTTACTTCAATGTTAATTCTATCAACAAGTGATTCAGGAATGTAATTTGTTCGTAAAATGTGTGTAAATAAGCTAGTGCATTTGGCAAAAATTACTTTCTTAATGTTTGTTATCTCCATTCTTTTCAGTGGAATATATTTGAGTGAGAGTTGAAATTGGAGGATTCTTTTTTCAATATCTTCATTTAAAGTAGAGTCATCCCAAGGATAGTGTCCAAGTACTCGAAGGTTTTTGAATCTTGGTATAATAGTACCGTCTATCATTGGCTTCATTTTGCTTTTAGTTGGGAGAGTGGTTGCCATGGATTTTGAAGGATTAATTTTTAGACTTAATTGGCCGAGCCATTTAGAGATATTATCAAGTCTTTCGTTATAATTGCAGTATCTGTTTGAAACTAAATTAATGTCATCAGCAAAGCAGAGCAAACCAATATCGTTAATATTAAGCTTGGTTGGTTTGATTGAAATTTTCCATTGTTGTATGCATTTGTCAATGATGAGTTGAGTAATACAATCATATATAAGAGGAGCTAAAGGGCATCCTTGTGGTATTCCTCTTGTTTTTGTGAATGGTCTAGAGAGATGGTGATCAATTTCTAGCTGTAATATTTGACTCTTGTATGAGTTTAGTATAAAAGTTTTCAACTCATCTGGAAACTTACAATGAGTGAGAGCTTTTTCAATGATATGATCTTCAACGGAATCATAGGCGCCTTCGATGTCTAAGTTTACCAAAAGGAATGACGACTTGTTCTTTTTGGCTAGAGATGAAAGTAATAATCCGTGATTCATTGTGTTTCTGTGTGAAATAAATGCTTGTTGCCTTAAGTTGATGTGTTTGGAAGCCCATTGTCTTAATTCGTATGCAATTATGTTGAAAAGTATTCTGTAATATATTGGGAGAATGGTTATGGGTCTAATATCATTTAGTTTTTGAATGTCTCTTTTAGGGAGTAATTTAACCCAACCAGATTTCCATTCTTCAGGGATATTACCTTGTTGAATGCAGTTTTCAAATTGGTCAGCAATAAGTTGTAGATGTTCGTCTTTGAGATTACGTATAATTTGGAAGGATATTGAGTCTAGACCGGGTGTGTTGGATTTCATTCTCGATATCGCCTCTTTAATTGTTTTAAGGCTTATTTGTGGTATTTTCGGTCCTTTCTTGACGGTTGATGGTGGATTTTCAAAGTCTGATGATTTGGATACTGAGGTAAATTTTGTTTCAAAATGATGCACAATTTCTTCTTCAGAGAATTGGATATTTTTCCAATCTATTGATTTTTTCTTTTAGATGTTTGTCAAACTGGTAAATCATTGAGCTGTCATGTTTGTTGAAATTTTCACTTAGTTTTGCTTTGATATCAGCTCCAGTTTCCTTGTATAGTACTTTGATATTATTTCTTAGTTTTTCAATTTCCTCGATATTTTGACCTTTTCCTTGTGTTACAAGATGGAGGAGTTCTATTTCTTTGGTTTTGATTTCTTTCTTATTGATTGTGTTAATGTATTTGAGATTGGTCTTATCGTCTTTGAAAGAAAATTTGTTAACCATTTCTGATATGTCTTTCTGAAGTGCATCAAATGAATCATAGTGTGATTCGTTCAATGTTGTTGAGATTTGATTCATATCTTTCCTAGAGATGAAGTTTCTCCAACAATAGTCTGTTTCGAACTCAATGTCAATATAGAACGGTAGATGATCATTTTTGGATATTGGTGGCAAAATAACTTCTCTGATTATTCTGATGTTGTTAGAAACGAAGATATGATCAGGTCGTGATTTTTGAACTGAGTTGATGACTTTTCTGACGTATGTGTAATTCTCTGGGATGATTAGTTCTTTGAGTTGGAAACACTCAATAAGTTCTTTCCATTCTTTTTCTCTCGAATTTTGTGGTTTCCTTGTGTTGATATTGAAATCTCCTAGCACAATGTTGAATTCATTTTCACATTTTAGTAGAAGGTGAATAATAATGTTGATTATTTCATCATCATCTTCACCATCAGATGAAGCATAAACCGTAATGATGTTAATAGGTTTGTTTCTAGAGAAAAACCTTGTCCATTGAAGTTTTCCTTGTATTAGATTTTCGTTGGATATGAATCGTTTTCTTTTGTTGTTAAGAATATGGAAGAGAGCTGTTCCCTTTTGAGCTTTTCTTGCTCCAAATAGTGAATTAAAGAAGATACTTCCATTCCCTTTGTTATAGGCTTCTTTTTGATCTTCATATGTTTTTAAGTGTGTTTCAGTAATTGACATGATTTGGATGTTATGATTGTAGCACATCCCTTTGATTTCATTTGTCAATATTTCTTTTGTGGCTGTCTTTATGAGCCCGTTGCAGTTAAAACAGCCAATTTTCAAATTACATTTTGGTGACTTAATTGTTCTTATTTCCAAGAGGTTTATCACCTCTTCTAGGTTCTACTATATCTTCTTCTTCGTCATATTCCATTTCATCATCACTATTTTCATTTGGTTTTGGGTGATAAGATTCATCATCTTCATCTTCTACATCATCCTTGGATTCATGAATTAATTGATGGTACGGTTTTGTCAAATGTAATTCAATATTTTCCATTTTGGAAGCTATTTCGTTGAGTTTTTCAAAAATGGTCTGTATGGATTTTGTGTGGTCTGTTAGTGTATTGGTGATGTTTTGTATTTGTTTAGAATGTGATTCCAGTTTGATTGAGTTTTCAGTACATTCTACTTGAAGTGATTTGTGATTCTTTTCTAATGCTGAGAGGTCATTATTGAATTGGAAATTATTGGTTGCACCAGTCACTTCGTTTTCTTGTTGTTTTTTGAATTTTTCTACCAAATATTTGGTTGTAGATATGAGTTTTTTTGAGGTTGGTTTTGTGCCATTTGGTGGAGTGATACTTGTTGGGAATTTTGTAATTTTTTCCAATTCTGCAACATTAGTTGCTTTGTAATTGGCTATATAATAATGCTCTCCAGGGCGATATGGGCTAGGTTTGTTAATAATCTCTAAGTGGTTTGATTGGAAGACACAGTTGCTTTTTTTTTTTTTTTTTTGTATCGCAGT